>NW_027130801.1:0-18013 GCF_026122565.2 Emydura macquarii macquarii
AACGTAGATTATTCTATCCTTTGAGCTTTTCTTATCAAAGCCAATATGGCAAAAATAACGAGAGTTCTGTGGCCCTTTTAAAGACTTTAGTCTTTAAAGGCCACAGAACTCTCGTTGCCAAAAAGAACGTAGATGCTTCTATCCTTTGAGCTTTTCTTATCAAAGCCAATATGCAAAAATAACGAGAGTTCTGTGCCAAAAACAACATAGATTCTTCTATCCTTTGAGCTTTTCTTATCAAAGCCAATATGGCAAAAACAACGAGAGTTCTCTGGCCCTTTAAAGACTTTAGTCTTTATAGGGTCACATAACTCTTGTTGCCAAAAACAACTTCTATCCTTTGAGCTTTTCTTATCAAAGCCAATATGGCAAAAACAACGAGAGTTCTGTGGCCAATAACAACGTAGATGCTTCTATCCTTTGAGCTTTTCTTATCAAAGCCAATATGGCAAAAACAACGAGAGTTTTGTGGCCCCTTAAAGACTTTAGTCTTTAATGGGCCACAGAACTCTCGTTGACAAAAACAACGTAGATGCTTCTATCCTTTGAGCTTTTCTTATCAAAGCCAATATGGCAAAAACAACGAGAGTTCTGTGGCCCTTTAAAGACTTTAGTCTTTAGAGGGACACAGAACTCTCGTTGCCAAAAACAACGTAGATGCTTCTATCCTTTGAGCTTTTCTTATCAAATCCAATATGACAAAACAACGAGAGTTCTGTGGCCAAAAACAACGTAGATTCTTCTATCCTTCGAGCTTTTCTTATCAAAGCCAATATGGCAAAAACAACGAGAGTTCTGTGGCCTTTTAAAGAGTTTTTCTTTAACGGGCCACAGAACTCTCGCTGCCAAAAACAACGTAGATGCTTCTATCCTTTGAGCTTTTCTTATCAAAGCCAATATGGCAAAAACAACGAGAGTTCTGTGGCCCTTTAAAGACTTTAGTCTTTAGAGGGACATAGAACTCTCGTTGCCAAAAACAACGTAGATGCTATTATCCTTTGAGCTTTTCTTATCAAAGCCAATATGGCAAAAACAGCGAGAGTTCTGTGGCCAAAAACAATGAAGATGCTTCTATCCTTTGAGCTTTTCTTATCAAAGCCAATATGGCAAAAACAACGAGAGTTCTGCGGCCCTTTAAAGACTTTAAAGACTTTAAAGGGCCATAGAACTCTCGTTGCCAAAAACAACGTAGATGCTTCTATCCTTTGAACTTTTCTTATCAAAGCCAATATGACAAAACAACGAGAGTTCTGTGGCCAAAAACAACGTAGATTATTCTATCCTTTGAGCTTTTCTTATCAAAGCCAATATGGCAAAAACAACGAGAGTTCTGTGGCCCTTTAAAGACTAAAGTCTTTAAAGGGCCACAGAACTCTCGTTGCCAAAAACAACGTAGATGCTTCTATCCTTTGAGCATTTCTTATCAAAGCCAATATGTCAAAAACAACGAGAGTTCTTTGGCCCTTTAAATACTTTAGTCTTTAGAGGGACACAGAACTCTCGTTGCCAAAAACAACGTAATTGCTTCTATCCTTTGAGCTTTTCTTATCAAAGCCAATATGTCAAAAACAACGAGAGTTCTGCGGCCCCTTAAAGACTTTAAAGACTTTAAAGGGCCATAGAACTCTCGTTGCCAAAAACAACGTAGATGCTTCTATCCTTTGAACTTTTCTTATCAAAGCCAATATGACAAAACAACGAGAGTTCTGTGGCCAAAAACAACGTAGATTATTCTATCCTTTGAGCTTTTCTTATCAAAGCCAATATGGCAAAAACAACGAGAGTTGTTTTAAAGACTTTATCTTCAAAGGGCCACAGAACTCTCGTTGCCAAAAACAACGTAGATGCTTCTATCCTTTGAGCTTTTCTTATCAAAGCCAATATGGCAAAAACAACGAGAGTTCTGTGGCCCCTTAAATACTTTAGTCTTTCAAAGGGCCACAGAACTCTCGTTGCCAAAAACAGCGTAGATGCTTCTATCCTTTGAGCTTTTCTTATCAAAGCCAATATGGCAAAAACAACGAGAGTTCTGTGGCCCTTTAAAGACTTTAGTCTTTAGAGGGACACAGAACTCTCGTTGCCAAAAACAACGTAGATGCTTCTATCCTTTGAGCTTTTCTTATCAAAGCCACAGAACTCTCGTTGCCAAAAACAACGTAGATGCTTCTATCCTTTGAGCTTTTCTTATCAAAGCCAATATGACAAAACAACGAGAGTTCTGTGGCCAAAAACAACGTAGATTCTTCTATCCTTTGAGCTTTTCTTATCAAAGCCAATATGGCAAAAAACAAGAGTTCTGTGGCCCTTTAAAGACTTTAGTCTTTAGAGGGACACAGAACTCTCGTTGCCAAAAACAACGTAGATGCTTCTATCCTTTGAGCTTTTCTTATCAAAGCCAATATGGCAAAAACAACGAGAGTTCTGTGGCCCTTTAAAGACTTTAGTCTTTAGAGGGACACAGAACTCTCGTTGCCAAAAACAACGTAGATGCTTCTATCCTTTGAGCTTTTCTTATCAAAGCCACAGAACTCTCGTTGCCAAAAACAACGTAGATGCTTCTATCCTTTGAGCTTTTCTTATCAAAGCCAATATGACAAAACAACGAGAGTTCTGTGGCCAAAAACAACGTAGATTCTTCTATCCTTTGAGCTTTTCTTATCAAAGCCAATATGGCAAAAACAACGAGAGTTCTGTGGCCTTTTAAAGACTTTAGTCTTTAGAGGGACACAGAACTCTCGTTGCCAAAAACAACGTAGATGCTTCTATCCTTTGAGCTTTTCTTATCAAAGCCAATATGGCAAAAACAACGAGAGTTCTGTGGCCCTTTAAAGACTTTAGTCTTTAGAGGGACACAGAACTCTCGTTGCCAAAAACAACGTAGATGCTTCTATCCTTTGAGCTTTTCTTATCAAAGCCACAGAACTCTCGTTGCCAAAAACAACGTAGATGCTTCTATCCTTTGAGCTTTTCTTATCAAAGCCAATATGACAAAACAACGAGAGTTCTGTGGCCAAAAACAACGTAGATTCTTCTATCCTTTGAGCTTTTCTTATCAAAGCCAATATGGCAAAAACAACGAGAGTTCTGTGGCCTTTTAAAGACTTTATCTTTAAAGGGCCACAGAACTCTCGTTGCCAAAAACAACGTAGATGCTTCTATCCTTTGAGCTTTTCTTATCAAAGCCAATATGGCAAAAACAACGAGAGTTCTGTGGCCCCTTAAAGACTTTAGTCTTCAAAGAGCCACAGAACTCTCGTTGCCAAAAACAGCGTAGATGCTTCTATCCTTTGAGCATTTCTTATCAAAGCCAATATGGCAAAAACAACGAGAGTTCTGTGGCCCTTTAAAGACTTTAGTCTTTAGAGGGACACAGAACTCTCGTTGCCAAAAACAACGTAGATGCTTCTATCCTTTGAGCTTTTCTTATCAAAGCCAATATGGCAAAAACAGCGAGAGTTCTGTGGCCAAAAACAATGAAGATGCTTCTATCCTTTGAGCTTTTCTTATCAACGCCAATATGTCAAAAACAACGAGAGTTCTGTGGCAAATAACAACGTAGATGCTTCTATCCTTTGAGCTTTTCTTATCAAAGCCAATATGGCAAAAACAACGAGAGTTCTGTGGCCCTTTAAAGACTTTAGTCTTTAGAGGGACACAGAACTCTCGTTGCCAAAAACAACGTAATTGCTTCTATCCTTTGAGCTTTTCTTATCAAAGCCAATATGGCAAAAACAGCCAGAGTTCTGTGGCCAAAAACAATGAAGATGCTTCTATCCTTTGAGCTTTTCTTATCAAAGCCAATATGTCAAAAACAACGAGAGTTCTGCGGCCCTTTAAAGACTTTAAAGACTTTAAAGGGCCATAGAACTCTCGTTGCCAAAAACAACGTAGATGCTTCTATCCTTTGAACTTTTCTTATCAAAGCCAATATGACAAAACAACGAGAGTTCTGTGGCCAAAAACAATGAAGATGCTTCTATCCTTTGAGCATTTCTTATCAAAGCCAATATGTCAAAAAGAACGAGAGTTCTGCGGCCCCTTAAAGACTTTAAAGACTTTAAAGGGCCATAGAATTCTCGTTGCCAAAAACAACGTAGATGCTTCTATCCTTTGAACATTTCTTATCAAAGCCAATATGACAAAACAACGAGAGTTCTGTGGCCAAAAACAACGTAGATTATTCTATCCTTTGAGCTTTTCTTATCAAAGCCAATATGGCAAAAACAACGAGAGTTCTGTGGCCAAAAACAACGTAGATGCTTCTATCCTTTGAGCATTTCTTATCAAAGCCAATATGGCAAAAACAACGAGAGTTCTGTGGCCCTTTAAAGACTTTAGTCTTTAAAGTGCCACAGAACTCTCGTTGCCAAAAACAACGTAGATGCTTCTATCCTTTGAGCATTTCTTATCAAAGCCAATATGTCAAAAACAACGAGAGTTCTGTGGCCCTTTAAAGACTTTAGTCTTTAGAGGGCCACAGAACTCTCGTTGCCAAAAACAACGTAGATGCTTCTATCCTTTGAGCTTTTCTTATCAAAGCCACAGAACTCTCGTTGCCAAAAACAACGTAGATGCTTCTATACTTTGAGCTTTTCTTATCAAAGCCAATATGACAAAACAACGAGAGTTCTGTGGCCAAAAACAACGTAGATTCTTCTATCCTTTGAGCTTTTCTTATCAAAGCCAATATGGCAAAAACAACGAGAGTTCTGTGGCCTTTTAAAGACTTTATCTTTAAAGGGCCACAGAACTCTCGTTGCCAAAAACAACGTAGATGCTTCTATCCTTTGAGCTTTTCTTATCAAAGCCAATATGGCAAAAACAACGAGAGTTCTGTGGCCCCTTAAAGACTTTAGTCTTCAAAGGGCCACAGAACTCTCGTTGCCAAAAACAACGTAGATGCTTCTATCCTTTGAGCATTTCTTATCAAAGCCAATATGGCAAAAACAAAGAGAGTTCTGTGGCCCTTTAAAGACTTTAGACTCTCGTTGCCAAAAACAACGTAGATGCTTCTATCCTTTGAACTTTTCTTATCAAAGCCAATATGACAAAACAACGAGAGTTCTGTGGCCAAAAACAACGTAGATGCTTCTATCCTTTGAGCATTTCTTATAAAAGCCAATATGGCAAAAACAACGAGAGTTCTGTGGCCCTTTAAAGACTTTAGTCTTTAAAGTGCCACAGAACTCTGGTTGCCAAAAACAACGTAGATGCTTCTATCCTTTGAGCTTTTCTTATCAAAGCCAATATGGCAAAAACAACGAGAGTTCTGTGGCCCTATAAAGACTATAGTCTTTAAAGGGCCATAGAACTCTCGTTGCCAAAAACAACGTAGATGCTTCTATCCTTTGAGCTTTTCTTCTCAAAGCCAATATGACAAAAACAACGAGAGTTCTGTGGCCCTTTAAAGACTTTAGTCTTTAAAGTGCCACAGAACTCTGGTTGCCAAAAACAACGTAGATGCTTCTATCCTTTGAGCTTTTCTTATCAAAGCCAATATGGCAAAAACAACGAGAGTTCTGTGGCCCTGTAAAGACTATAGTCTTTAAAGGGCCATAGAACTCTCGTTGCCAAAAACAACGTAGATGCTTCTATCCTTTGAGCTTTTCTTCTCAAAGCCAATATGACAAAACAACGAGAGTTCTGTGGCCAAAAACAACGTAGATTCTTCTATCCTTTGAGCTTTTCTTATCAAAGCCAATATGGCAAAAACAACGAGAGTTCTGTGGCCCTTTAAAGACTTTAGTCGTTAGAGGGACACAGAACTCTCGTTGCCAAAAACAACGTAGATGCTTCTATCCTTAGAGCATTTCTTATCAAAGCCAATATGGCAAAAACAACGAGAGTTCTGTGGCCCTTTAAAGACTTTAGTCTTTAGAGGGCCCCAGAACTCTCGTTGCCAAAAACAACGTAGATGCTTCTATCCTTTGAGCTTTTCTTATCAAAGCCAATATGGCAAAAACAACGAGAGCTCTGTGGCCAATAACAACGTAGATGCTTCTATCCTTTGAGCTTTTATTATCAAAGCCACAGAACTCTCGTTGCCAAAAACAACGTAGATGCTTCTATCCTTTGAGCTTTTCTTATCAAAGCCAATATGGCAAAAACAACGAGAGTTCTGTGGCCCCTTAAAGACTTTAGTCTTTAAAGGGCCACAGAACTCTCGTTGCCAAAAACAACGTAGATGCTTCTATCCTTAGAGCATTTCTTATCAAAGCCAATATGGCAAAAACAGCGAGAGTTCTGTGGCCAAAAACAACGTAGATGCTTCTATCCTTTGAGCTTTTCTTATCAAAGCCAATATGGCAAAAACAACGAGAGTTCTGTGGCCCTTTAAAGACTTTAGTCTTTAAAGTGCCACAGAACTCTCGTTGCCAAAAACAACGTAGATGCTTCTATCCTTTGAGCTTTTCTTATCAAAGCCAATATGGCAAAAACAACGAGAGTTCTGTGGCCCTATAAAGACTATAGTCTTTAAAGGGCCATAGAACTCTCGTTGCCAAAAACAACGTAGATGCTTCTATCCTTTGAGCTTTTCTTCTCAAAGCCAATATGACAAAACAACGAGAGTTCTGTGGCCAAAAACAACGTAGATTCTTCTATCCTTTGAGCTTTTCTTATCAAAGCCAATATGGCAAAAACAACGAGAGTTCTGTGGCCCTTTAAAGACTTTAGTCGTTAGAGGGACACAGAACTCTCGTTGCCAAAAACAACGTAGATGCTTCTATCCTTTGAGCTTTTCTTATCAAAACCAATATGGCAAAAACAGCGAGAGTTCTGTGGCCAAAAACAATGAAGATGCTTCTATCCTTTGAGCTTTTCTTATCAAAGCGAATATGGCAAAAACAACGAGAGTTCTGTGGCCCTTTAAAGACAAAAGTCTTTAAAGGGCCACAGAACTCTCGTTGCCAAAAACAACGTAGATGCTTCTATCCTTTGATCTTTTCTTATCAAAGCCAATATGGCAAAAACAACGAGAGTTTTGCGGCCCTTTAAAGACTTTAGTCTTTAAAGGGCCGCAGAACTCTCGTTGCCAAAAACAACGTAGATGCTTCTATCCTTTGAGCTTTTCTTATGAAAGCCAATATGGCAAGAACAACGAGAGTTCTGTGGCCAAAAACAACGTAGATGCTTCTATCCTTAGAGCATTTCTTATCAAAGCCAATATGGCAAAAACAACGAGAGATCTGTGGCCCCTTATAGACTTTAGTCTTTAGAGGGCCCCAGAACTCTCCTTGCCAAAAACAACGTAGATGCTTCTATCCTTTGAGCTTTTCTTTTCAAAGCCAATATGGCAAAAACAACGAGAGTTCTGTGGCCAATAAAAACGTAGATGCTTCTATCCTTTGAGCTTTTCTTATCAAAGCCAATATGGCAAAAACAACGAGAGTTCTGTGGCCCTTTAAAGACTTTAGTCTTTAGAGGGCCACAGAACTCTCGTTGCCAAAAACAACGTAGATGCTTCTATCCTTTGAGCTTTTCTTATCAAAGCCAATATGGCAAAAACAACGAGAGTTCTGTGCCAAAAACAACATAGATTCTTCTATCCTTTGAGCTTTTCTTATCAAAGCCAATATGGCAAAAACAACGAGTGTTCTGTGCCAAAAACAACGTAGATGCTTCTATCCTTTGAGCTTTTCTTATCAAAGCCAATATGGCAAAAACAACGAGACTTTAGTCTTTAAAGGACCACAGAACTCTCGTTGACAAAAACAACGTAGATGCTTCTATCCTTTGAGCTTTTCTTATCAAAGCCAATATGGCAAAAACAACGAGAGTTCTCTGGCCCTTTAAATACTTTAGTCTTTAAACGGCCACAGAACTCTCGTTGCCAAAAACAACGTAGATGCTTCTATCCTTAGAGCATTTCTTATCAAAGCCAATATGGCAAAAACAACGAGAGTTCTGTGGCCCTTTAAAGACTTTAGTCTTTAAAGTGCCACAGAACTCTCGTTGCCAAAAACAACGTAGATGCTTCTATCCTTTGAGCTTTTCTTATCAAAGCCAATATGGCAAAAACAACGAGAGTTCTGTGGCCCTTTAAAGACTTTAGTCTTTAAAGTGCCACAGAACTCTCGTTGCCAAAAACAACGTAGATGCTTCTATCCTTTGAGCTTTTCTTATCAAAGCCAATATGGCAAAAACACCGAGAGTTCTGTGGCCCTGTAAAGACTATAGTCTTTAAAGGGCCACAGAACTCTCGTTGACAAAAACAACGTAGATGCTTCTATCCTTTGAGCTTTTCTTATCAAAGCCAATATGGCAAAAACAACGAGAGTTCTCTGGCCCTTTAAATACTTTAGTCTTTAAAGGGCCACAGAACTCTCGTTGACAAAAACAACGTAGATGCTTCTATCCTTAGAGCTTTTCTTATCAAAGCCAATATGGCAAAAACAATGAGAGTTCTGTGGCCAAAACAACGTAGATGCTTCTATCCTTTGAGCTTTTCTTATCAAAGCCAATATGGCAAAAACAACGAGACTTCTGTGGCCCTTTAAAGACTTCAGTTTAAAGTGCCACAGAACTCTCGTTGCCAAAAACAACGTAGATGCTTCTATCCTTTGAGCTTTTCTTATCAAAGCCAATATGGCAAAAACAACGAGAGTTCTGTGGCCCTTTAAAGACTTTAGTCTTTAGAGGGCCACAGAACTGTCGTTGCCAAAAACAACGTAGATGCTTCTATCCTTTGAGCTTTTCTTATCAAAGCCAATATGGCAAAAACAACGAGAGTTCTGTGGCCAAAAACAACGTAGATGCTTCTATCCTTTGAGCTTTTCTTATCAAAGCCAATATGGCAAAACCACCGAGAGTTCTGTGGCCCTTTAAAGACTTCAGTCTTTAATGTGCCACAGAACTCTCGTTCCAAAAAAAACGTAGATGCTTCTATCCTTTGAGCTTTTCTTATCAAAGCCAATATGGCAAAAACAACGAGAGTTCTGTGGCCCTTTAAAGACTTTAGTCTTTGAGGGCCATAGAACTCTCGTTGCCAAAAACAACGTAGATGCTTCTATCCTTTGAGCTTTTCTTATCAAAGACAATATGGCAAAAACAACGAGAGTTCTGTGGACAAAAACAACGTAGATGCTTCTATCCTTTGAGCTTTTCTTATCAAAGCCAATATGGCAAAAACAACGAGAGTTCTGTGGCCCTTTAAAGACTTTAGTCTTTAAAGTGCCACAGAACTCTCGTTGCCAAAAACAACGTAGATGCTTCTATCCTTTGAGCTTTTCTTATCAAAGCCAATATGGCAAAAACAACGAGAGTTCTGTGGCCATTTAAAGACTTTAGTCTTTAAAGGGCCACAGAACTCTCGTTGCCAAAAACAACGTAGATGCTTCTATCCTTTGAGCTTTTCTTATCAAAGCCAATATGACAAAACAACGAGCGTTCTGTGGCCAAAAACAACGTAGATGCTTCTATCCTTTGAGCTTTTCTTATCAAAGCCAATATGGCAAAAACAACGAGAGTTCTGTGGCCCCTTAAAGACTTTAGTCTTTAAAGGGCCACAGAACTCTCGTTGCCAAAAACAACGTAGATGCTTCTATCCTTTGAGCTTTTCTTATCAAAGCCAATATGGCAAAAACAACGAGAGTTCTGTGGCCCTTTAAAGACTTTAGTCTTTAAAGGCCACAGCACTCTCGGTGCCAAAAACAACGTAGATGCTTCTATCCTTTGAGCATTTCTTATCAAAGCCAATATGGCAAAAACAACGAGAGTTCTGTGGCCAAAAACAACATAGATTCTTCTATCCTTTGAGCTTTTCTTATCAAAGCCAATATGGCAAAAACAACGAGAGTTCTGTGCCAAAAACAACGTAGATGCTTCTATCCTTTGAGCTTTTCTTATCAAAGCCAATATGGCAAAAACAACGAGAGTTCTGCGGCCATAAAAAGACTTTAGTCTTGAATGGACCACAGAACTCTCGTTGACAAAAACAACGTAGATGCTTCTATCCTTTGAGCTTTTCTTATCAAAGCCAATATGGCAAAAACAACGAGAGTTCTCTGGCCCTTTAAATACTTTAGTCTTTAAAGGGCCACAGAACTCTCGTTGCCAAAAACAACGTAGATGCTTCTATCCTTAGAGCATTTCTTATCAAAGCCAATATGGCAAAAACAACGAGAGTTCTGTGGCCCCTTAAAGACTTTAGTCTTTAGAGGGCCCCAGAACTCTCGTTGCCAAAAACAACGTAGATGCTTCTATCCTTTGAGCTTTTCTTATCAAAGCCAATATGGCAAAAACAACGAGAGTTCTGTGGCCAATAACAACGTAGATGCTTCTATCCTTTGAGCTTTTCTTATCAAAGCCAATATGGCAAAAACAACGAGAGTTCTGTGGCCCTTTAAAGACTTTAGTCTTTAAAGGGCCACAGAACTCTCGTTGCCAAAAACAACGTAGATGCTTCTATCCTTTGAGCTTTTCTTATCAAAGCCAATATGGCAAAAACAACAGTTCTGTGGCCCTTTAAAGACTTTAGTTCTGTTGCCAAAAACAACGTAGATGCTTCTATCCTTTGAGCTTTTCTTATCAAAGCCAATATGGCAAAAACAACGAGAGTTCTGTGGCCCTTTAAAGACTTTAGTCTTTAAAGGGCCACAGAACTCTCGTTGCCAAAAACAACGTAGATGCTTCTATCCTTTGAGCTTTTCTTATCAAAGCCAATATGGCAAAAACAACGAGAGTTCTGTGGCCCTTTAAAACTTTAGTCTTTAAAGACTTTGAGCTTTTCTTATCAAAGCCAATATGGCAAAAACAACGAGAGTTCTGTGGCCAAAAACAACGTAGATGCTTCTATCCTTTGAGCTTTTCTTATCAAAGCCAATATGGCAAAAACAACGAGAGTTCTGTGGCCCTTTAAAGACTTTAGTCTTTAAAGTGCCACAGAACTCTAACAAAAACAACGTAGATGCTTCTATCCTTTGAGCTTTTCTTATCAAAGCCAATATGGCAAAAACAACGAGAGTTCTGTGGCCCTTTAAAGACTTTAGTCTTTAAAGGGCCACAGAACTCTCGTTGCCAAAAACAACGTAGATGCTTCTATCCTTTGAGCTTTTCTTATCAAAGCCAATATGGCAAAAACAACGAGAGTTCTGTGGCCCTTTAAAGACTTTAGTCTTTAAAGGGTAACAGAACTCTCGTTGCCAAAAACAACGTAGATGCTTCTATCCTTTGAGCTTTTCTTATCAAAGCCCAAACAATGAGAGTTCTGTGGCCCTTTAAAGACTTTAGTCTTTAAAGAGTTCGTTGCCAAAAACAACGTAGATGCTTCTATCCTTTGAGCTTTTCTTATCAAAGCCAATATGGCAAAAACAAAACAACGTAGATTCTTCTATCTTCTATCCTTTGAGCTTTTCTTATCAAAGCCAATATGGCAAAACAACGAACTGTTCTGTGGCCAAAAACAACGTAGATGCTTCTATCCTTTGATCTTTTCTTATCAAAGCCAATATGGCAAAAACAACGAGAGTTCTGTGGCCCCTTAAAGACTTTAGTCTTTAAAACAGAACTCTCGTTGCCAAAAACAACGTAGATGCTTCTATCCTTTGAGCTTTTCTTATCAAAGCCAATATGGCAAAAACAACGAGAGTTCTCTGCCCATTTAAAGACTTTAGTCTGTATAGGGACACATAACTCTCGTTGCCAAAAACAACGTAGATGCTTCTATCCTTTGAGCATTTCTTATCAAAGCCAATATGGCAAAAACAACGAGAGTTCTGTGGCCCTTTAAAGACTTTAGTCTTTAGAGGGCCCCAGAACTCTCGTTGCCAAAAACAACGTAGATGCTTCTATCCTTTGAGCTTTTCTTATCAAAGCCAATATGGCAAAAACAACGAGAGTTCTGTGGCCCTTAACAACGTAGATGCTTCTATCCTTTGAGCTTTATTATTATCTTTAAGTGCCACAGAACTCTCGTTGCCAAAAACAACGTAGATGCTTCTATCCTTTGAGCTTTTCTTATCAAAGCCAATATGGCAAAAACAACGAGAGTTCTGTGGCCCTTAAAGACTTTAGTCTTTATCCTATTTGAGCTTTTCTTATCAAAGCCAATATGGCAAAAACAACGAGTGTTCTGTGCCAAAAACAACGTAGATGCTTCTATCCTTTGAGCTTTTCTTATCAAAGCCAATATGGCAAAAAAACAGTTCGGCCCTTTAAAGACTTTAGTCTTTAAAGGGCCACAGAACTCTCGTTGCCAAAAACAACGTAGATGCTTCTATCCTTTGAGCTTTTCTTATCAAAGCCAATATGGCAAAAACAACGAGAGTTCTGTGGCCCTTTAAAGACTTTAGTCTTTAAAGGCCACAGAACTCTCGTTGCCAAAAACAACGTAGATGCTTCTATCCTTTGAGCTTTTCTTATCAAAGCCAATATGGCAAAAACAACGAGAGTTCTGTGGCCTTTAAAGACTTTAGTCTTTAATAAAGACTTCTAGTCTTTGAGCTTTTCTTATCAAAGCCAATATGGCAAAAACAACTCTGTTGCCAAAAACAACGTAGATGCTTCTATCCTTTGAGCTTTTCTTCTCAAAGCCAATATGCAAAACAACGAGAGTTCTGTGGCCAAAAACAACGTAGATTCTTCTATCCTTTGAGCTTTTCTTATCAAAGCCAATATGGCAAAAACAACGAGAGTTCTGTGGCCCTTTAAAGACTTTACAACACAGAACTCTCGTTGCCAAAAACAACGTAGATGCTTCTATCCTTTGAGCTTTTCTTATCAAAGCCAATATGGCAAAAACAACGAGAGTTCTGTGGCCAAAAACAACGAAGATGCTTCTATCCTTTGAGCTTTTCTTATCAAAGCCAATATGGCAAAAACAACGAGAGTTCTGTGGCCCTTTAAAGACAAAAGTCTTTAAAGGGCCACAGAACTCTCGTTGCCAAAAACAACGTAGATGCTTCTATCCTTTGAGCTTTTCTTATCAAAGCCAATATGGCAAAAACAACGAGAGTTCTGTGGCCCTTTAAAGACTTTAGTCTTTAAAGGGCCACAGAACTCTCGTTGCCAAAAACAACGTAGATGCTTCTATCCTTTGAGCTTTTCTTATCAAAGCCAATATGGCAAAACAACGAGAGTTCTGTGGCCAAAAACAACGTAGATGCTTCTATCCTTTGAGCTTTTCTTATCAAAGCCAATATGGCAAAAACAACGAGAGTTCTGTGGCCAAAAACAACGTAGATGCTTCTATCCTTTGAGCTTTTCTTATCAAAGCCAATATGGCAAAAACAACGAGAGTTCTGTGGCCAATAACAACGTAGATGCTTCTATCCTTTGAGCTTTTCTTATCAAAGCCAATATGGCAAAAACAACGAGAGTTCTGTGGCCCTTTAAAGACTTTAGTCTTTAAAGTGCCACAGAACTCTCGTTGCCAAAAACAACGTAGATGCTTCTATCCTTTGAGCATTTCTTATCAAAGCCAATATGGCAAAAACAACGAGAGTTCTGTGCCCTTTAAAGACTTTAGTCTTTAGACTCTCGTTGCCAAAAACAACGTAGATGCTTCTATCCTTTGAGCTTTTCTTATCAAAGCCAATATGGCAAAAACAACGAGAGTTCTGTGGCCCTTTAAAGACTTTAGTCTTTAGAGGGGCCCAGAACTCTCGTTGCCAAAAACAACGTAGATGCTTCTATCCTTTGAGCTTTTCTTATCAAAGCCAATATGGCAAGAACAACGAGAGTTCTGTGGCCAAAAACAACGTAGATTCTTCTATCCTTTGAGCTTTTCTTATCAAAGCCACAGAACTATCGTTGCCAAAAACAACGTAGATGCTTCTATCCTTTGAGCTTTTCTTATCAAAGCCAATATGGCAAAAACAACGAGAGTTCTGTGGCCCCTTAAAGACTTTAGTCTTTAAAGGGCCACAGAACTCTCGTTGACAAAAACAACGTAGATGCTTCTATCCTTTGAGCTTTTCTTATCAAAGCAAATATGGCAAAAACAACGAGAGTTCTCTGGCCATTTAAATACTTTAGTCTTTAAAGGGCAACAGAACTCTCGTTGCCAAAAACAACGTAGATGCTTCTATCCTTAGAGCATTTCTTATCAAAGCCAATATGGCAAAAACAACGAGAGTTCTGTGGCCCTTTAAAGACTTTAGTCTTTAGAGGGCCCCAGAACTCTCGTTGCCAAAAACAACGTAGATGCTTCTATCCTTTGAGCTTTTCTTATCAAAGCCAATATGGCAAAAACAACGAGAGTTCTGTGGCCAATAACAACGTAGATGCTTCTATCCTTTGAGCTTTTATTATCAAAGCCACAGAACTCTCGTTGCCAAAAACAACGTAGATGCTTCTATCCTTTGAGCTTTTCTTATCAAAGCCAATATGGCAAAAACAACGAGAGTTCTGTGGCCCTTTAAAGACTTTAGTCTTTAAAGGGCCACAGAACTCTCGTTGCCAAAAACAACGTAGATGCTTCTATCCTTAGAGCATTTCTTATCAAAGCCAATATGGCAAAAACAGCGAGAGTTCTGTGGCCAAAAACAACGTAGATGCTTCTATCCTTTGAGCTTTTCTTATCAAAGCCAATATGGCAAAAACAACGAGAGTTCTGTGGCCCTTTAAAGACTTTAGTCTTTAAAGTGCCACAGAACTCTCGTTGCCAAAAACAACGTAGATGCTTCTATCCTTTGAGCTTTTCTTATCAAAGCCAATATGGCAAAAACAACGAGAGTTCTGTGGCCCTATAAAGACTATAGTCTTTAAAGGGCCTTATCAGAACTCTCGTTGCCAAAAACAACGTAGATGCTTCTATCCTTTGAGCTTTTCTTCTCAAAGCCAATATGACAAAACAACGAGAGTTCTGTGGCCAAAAACAACGTAGATTCTTCTATCCTTTGAGCTTTTCTTATCAAAGCCAATATGGCAAAAACAACGAGAGTTCTGTGGCCTTAAAGACTTTAGTCTTTAAAGGGCCACAGAACTTCGTTCCAAAAACAACGTAGAGCTTCTATCCTTTGAGCTTTTTATCAAAGCCAATATGGCAAAAACACGAGAGTTCTGTGGCCAAAAACTCTGAAGATGCTTCTATCCTTTGAGCTTTTCTTATGCCAAAAACAACGTAGATGCTTCTATCCTTTGAGCTTTTCTTATCAAAACCAATATGGCAAAAACAGCGAGAGTTCTGTGGCCAAAAACAACGTAGATGCTTCTATCCTTTGAGCTTTTCTTATCAAAGCCAATATGGCAAAAACAACGAGAGTTCTGTGGCCCTTTAAAGACAAAAGTCTTTAAAGGGCCACAGAACTCTCGTTGCCAAAAACAACGTAGATGCTTCTATCCTTTGAGCTTTTCTTATCAAAGCCAATATGGCAAAAACAACGAGAGTTCTGTGGCCAAAAACAACGTAGATGCTTCTATCCTTTGAGCTTTTCTTATCAAAGCCAATATGGCAAAAACAACGAGAGATCTGTGGCCCCTTAAAGACTTTAGTCTTTAGAGGGCCACAGAACTCTCGTTGCCAAAAACAACGTAGATGCTTCTATCCTTTGAGCTTTTCTTATCAAAGCCAATATGGCAAAAACAACGAGAGTTCTGTGGCCCTTTAAAGACTTTAGTCTTTAGAGGGACACAGAACTCTCGTTGCCAAAAACAACGTAGATGCTTCTATCCTTTGAGCTTTTCTTATCAAAGCCAATATGGCAAAAACAACGAGAGTTCTGTGGCCAAAAACAATGAAGATGCTTCTATCCTTTGAGCTTTTCTTATCAAAGCCAATATGGCAAAAACAACGAGAGTTCTGTGGCCCTTTAAAGACTAAAGTCTTTAAAGGGCCACAGAACTCTCGTTGCCAAAAACAACGTAGATGCTTCTATCCTTTGAGCTTTTCTTATGAAAGCCAATATGGCAAAAACAACGAGAGTTCTGTGGCCAAAAACAACGTAGAATCTTCTATCCTTTGAGCTTTTCTTATCAAAGCCACAGAACTATCGTTGCCAAAAACAACGTTGATGCTTCTATCCTTTGAGCTTTTCTTATCAAAGCCAATATGACAAAACAACGAGCGTTCTGTGGCCAAAAACAACGTAGATTCTTCTATCCTTTGATCTTTTCTTATCAAAGCCAATATGGCAAAAACAACGAGAGTTCTGTGGCCCCTTAAAGACTTTAGTCTTTAAAGGGCCACAGAACTCTCGTTGACAAAAACAACGTAGATGCTTCTATCCTTTGAGCTTTTCTTATCAAAGCAAATATGGCAAAAACAACGAGAGTTCTCTGGCCATTTAAATACTTTAGTCTTTAAAGGGCCACAGAACTCTCGTTGCCAAAAACAACGTAGATGCTTCTATCCTTAGAGCATTTCTTATCAAAGCCAATATGGCAAAAACAACGAGAGTTCTGTGGCCCTTTAAAGACTTTAGTCTTTAGAGGGCCCCAGAACTCTCGTTGCCAAAAACAACGTAGATGCTTCTATCCTTTGAGCTTTTCTTATCAAAGCCAATATGGCAAAAACAACGAGAGTTCTGTGGCCAATAACAACGTAGATGCTTCTATCCTTTGAGCTTTTATTATCAAAGCCACAGAACTCTCGTTGCCAAAAACAACGTAGATGCTTCTATCCTTTGAGCTTTTCTTATCAAAGCCAATATGGCAAAAACAACGAGAGTTCTGTGGCCCCTTAAAGACTTTAGTCTTTAAAGCGCCACAGAACTCTCGTTGCCAAAAACAACGTAGATGCTTCTATCCTTAGAGCATTTCTTATCAAAGCCAATATGGCAAAAACAGCGAGAGTTCTGTGGCCAAAAACAACGTAGATGCTTCTATCCTTTGAGCTTTTCTTATCAAAGCCAATATGGCAAAAACAACGAGAGTTCTGTGGCCCTTTAAAGACTTTAGTCTTTAAAGTGCCACAGAACTCTCGTTGCCAAAAACAACGTAGATGCTTCTATCCTTTGAGCTTTTCTTATCAAAGCCAATATGGCAAAAACAACGAGAGTTCTGTGGCCCTTTAAAGACTTTAGTCTTTAAGGGCCACAGAACTCTCAACGAGAGTTCTGTTGCCAAAAACAACGTAGATGCTTCTATCCTTTGAGCTTTTCTTATCAAAGCCAATATGCAAAACACAACGAGAGTTCTGTGGCCCTTTAAATAATTTAGTCTTTAAAGTGCCACAGAACTCTCGTTGCCAAAAACAACGTAGATGCTTCTATCCTTTGAGCATTTCTTATCAAAGCCAATATGTCAAAAACAAAGAGAGTTCTGTGGCCCTTTAAAGACTTTAGACTCTCGTTGCCAAAAACAACGTAGATGCTTCTATCCTTTGAGCTTTTCTTATCAAAGCCAATATGGCAAAAACAACGAGAGTTCTGTGGCCCTTTAAAGACTTTAGTCTTTAGAGGGACACAGAACTCTCGTTGCCAAAAACAACGTAGATGCTTCTATCCTTTGAGCTTTTCTTATCAAAACCAATATGGCAAAAACAGCGAGAGTTCTGTGGCCAAAAACAATGAAGATGCTTCTATCCTTTGAGCTTTTCTTATCAAAGCCAATATGGCAAAAACAACCAGAGTTATGCGGCCCTTTAAAGACTAAAGACTAAAGTCTTTAAAGGGCCACAGAACTCTCGTTGCCAAAAACAACGTAGATGCTTCTATCCTTTGAGCTTTTCTTATGAAAGGCAATATGGCAAGAACAACGAGAGTTCTGTGGCCAAAAACAACGTAGATTCTTCTATCCTTTGAGCTTTTCTTATCAAAGCCACAGAACTATCGTTGCTAAAAACAACGTAGATGCTTCTATCCTTTGAGCTTTACTTATGAAAGCCAATATGACAAAACAACGAGCGTTCTGTGGCCAAAAACAACGTAGATTCTTCTATCCTTTGATCTTTTCTTATCAAAGCCAATATGGCAAAAGCAACGAGAGAGTTCTGTGGCCCCTTAAAGACTTTAGTCTTTAAAGGGCCACAGAACTCTCGTTGACAAAAACAACGTAGATGCTTCTATCCTTTGAGCTTTTGTTATCAAAGCAAATATGGCAAAAACAACGAGAGTTCTCTGGCCATTTAAATACT
>NW_027130802.1:0-1799 GCF_026122565.2 Emydura macquarii macquarii
ACCCTGGGGACCGATTCCAAACGCTAAGTCTGTAAACCTGGGGGACCGAGTCCCAAACGCTATCCCAGCAAAGCTGGGGGACCGAGGCCAAAAACGCTAACCCTGCAAACCCGGGGGACCGAGGCCAAAAGCCTAATCCTGCGAACCCAGACCCAGCGGACCGAAGCCCAAACCCTAACCCTTCAAACCCAAATCCGGAGGAACGCGGCCCAAACCCTAACCCTGCAAACCCAGACCTGGGGAACCGAGGCCCAAACCCTAACCCTGCAAACCCAGACCCGGGGAACCGATGCCCAAACCCTAATCCTGCAAACCCAAACCCGGGGTACCGACGCCCAAACCCTAACCCGCAAACCCAGACCCGGGGGAACCGAGGCCCAAACCCTAACCCTGCAAACCCAAAACCGTGGGTACTGAGGCCCAAACCCTAACCCTGCAAACCCAGAAACCCTAACCCTGCAAACCCAGACCTGGGGAACCGAGGCCCAAACCCTAACCCTGGAAACCCAGACCCGAGTGAACCGAGGCCCAAACCCTAACCCTGCAAACCCAAAACAGGGGACCGAGGCCCAAACCCTAACCCTTCAGACCCGGGGACCGAAACCCAAATGCTAACCCTGCAAACCCAGAGGGACCGAAACCCAAATGCTAACCCTGCAAACCCTGGGGACCGAGACCCAAATGCTAACCCTGCAAATCCTGGGGACCGAGGACCAAACCCTAACCCTGCAAACACAGGGGATCGAGACCCAAATAACCCTTCAATCCCTAGGGACCGAAACACAAATGCTAACCCTTCAAACCCGAAATCTGCTAACCCCAGACCCTGGGGACCGAGGCCCAAATGCTAAACCTGCAAACCAGCCAAACCCTGGGAACCGAGTCCCAAACCCTAACCCTGTAAACCCAGGGGACCGAGGCCAAAACCCTAACCCTGCAAACCTAAACGGGGGACCGAGGCCCAAACCCTAACCCTGCAAACCCAGACCCTGGGGACCGAGACCCAAACGCTAACCCTGCAATCTTTGGGGACCGAGACCCAAACGCTAAACCTGCAAACCAGGGGGACCGAGGCCCAAACCCTACCCTTGCAAACCCAGACCCGGGGAACCGAGGACCAAACCCTAACCCTGCAAACACAAACCAGGGGTACCGAGGCCTAAACCCTAACAATGCAAAAACCCGGGGGACCGAGGCACAAAACCCTAACCCTACAAACCCAACCCTGGGTACCGAGACCCAAACCCTAACAATGCAAACCCGGGGGACCGAGGCACAAAACCTAACCCTACAAACCCAAACCCGGGGGATCGAGGCCCAAACCCTTACCCTGCAAACCCAGACCAAGGGGACCGAGGTCCAAACGCTAAACCTGCAAACCCTGGGGACCGATTCCAAACGCCGTCAAACCTGGGGGACCGAGTCCCAAACGCTATCCCAGCAACGCTGGGGGACCGAGGCCAAAACGCTAACCCTGCAAACCAGGGGGACCGAGGCCCAAATCCTAACCCTGCAACCCAAACCTGGGGGACCGAGGCCCAAACCCTAAAAATGCAAACCCAGACCTGGGGGACCGATGACCAAACCCTAACCCTGCAAACCCAGAGACGGGGAATCGAGGCCCAAACCCTAACCCTGCAAACCAAAACACAGGGGACCTTGGCCCGAACCCTAACCCTGCAAACGCAGACCCGGGGAACCGAGACCCAAACCCTAAACCTGCAAAACCAGACCCGGGGAAACGAGGCCCAAACCCTATCCATGCAAACCCAGACCCGGGGAACCGAGGCCCGAACCCT
>NW_027130803.1:0-1788 GCF_026122565.2 Emydura macquarii macquarii
GAAGATGAGCATTGGAAGGAATATCAGGAGGTTCATCTACTCCAACCCCTGCTCAAAGCAGAACCAACCCTGGCTAAATCATCCCAGCCAGGGTTTTGTCAAGCCGGGCCTTAAATTATCTCTAAGGATGGAGATTCCATCACTTCCCTAGGTATTACATTCAGTGCTGTACCCTCCTTGTGAAAAAGCTTTTTTCTAATATCCAAACTAGACCTCCCCCACTGCAACTTGAGACCATTGCTCCTAGTTCTGTCATCTGCCACCACTGAGAACAGCCTAGCTCCATCCTCCCCGAAACCCCCCATCAAGTAGTTAAATGCTGCTATCAAATCCCCCCTCACTCTTCTCTTCTGAAGACTAAACAAGCCTAGTTCCCTCAGCCTCTCCTCATAAGTCATGTGCTTCAGGCCCTTAATCAGTTTTGTTGCCCTCTGCTGGACTTTTTCCAATTTGCCCATATCCTTTCTATAGTGGGGGGCCCAAAACTGGACGCAATACTCCAAACGAGGCCTCACCAGAGCCAATTAGAGGGGAATAATCACTTCCATCGAACTGCTGCCAGTTCTCCTACTAATGCAGCCCCATATGCTATTCGCCTTCTTGGCAATAAGGACACACTTTTGACTCATATCCAGCTTCTTGTCCACTGTTACCCCCAGGTCCTTTTCTGTAGAACTGCTGCCCATCTAGTCGGTCCCCAGCCTGTAGCAGTGCATGGGATTCTTCTCTCCTAAGTACAGGACGCTGAACTTGTCCTTGTTGAACCTCATCAGATTTCTTTTGGCCCAGTCCTCTAATTTGTTTAGGTCACTCTGTATCCTATCCCTGCCCTCCATTGTATCTATCACTTCCCCCAGCATAGTGTCATCTGCAAACTTTCTGAGGGTGCAATTCACCCCATCCTCCGATCATTAATGAAGATTTTGAACAAAACCGTCCGCAGCACTGACCCTTGGGGCACTCCACTTGATACCGGCTGTGGACTAGACATTGAGCCATTGATCACTACCCGTTCAGCCCAATGATCTAGCCAGCTCTCTATCCATCTTACTGTCCATTTTTCCAACCCATACTTCTTTAACTTGCCGATAAAAATATTGTGGGAGACCATATCAAAACTTTGCTAAAGTCAAGGTATATCACATCCACCTCCTTCCCTACATCCACAGAGCCAGTCACCTCATCATAGAAGGCAATCAGGTTGGTGAGACGTGACTTGCCCTTGGTGAATCCGTGTTGACTGTTCCTGATCACCTTCCTCTCTTCCAAGTGCCTCAAAATGGATTGAGGACCTGCTCCATGATCTTTCCAGGGACTGGGGTTAAGCTGACCAGTCTGTAATTCCCCGGATCCTCCTCCTTCCCTTTTTTGAAGATGGGCACTACATTTGCCTTTTTCCAACCATCCGGGGCCTCCCCCAGTCTGCAACCACATCAGCCAACTCCCTCAGCACCTCGGATGCATTGCATCCAGCCCCATGGACTTGTGTGTGTCCAGCCTTTCTAAATAGTCCTGAACCTGTTCTTTCAGCACTGAGGGCTGCTCATCTCCTCTCCATTCCGTGCTGCTCCATGCAGTAGTCTGTGAGCTGACCTTGTCTGTGAAGGCAGAGGCAAATAAAGCATTGAGTACTTCAGCTTTTTCCACATCATCTCTCACTAGGTTGCCTCCCCCATTCTGTAAGGGGCCCACACGTTCCCTGACCTTTTTCTTCTTACTAACATACCTGTAGAAACCCTTCTTGTTACCCTTCGTGTCCCTTGCTAGCTGCAACTCCAGTTGTGCTTC
>NW_027130804.1:0-17606 GCF_026122565.2 Emydura macquarii macquarii
CTGTTGGGGTCAGTAAAGCGGTGCCGTTCAAGGCAATGTGGCCTAGTGGTCAAGGTCAGCAAAGCGGCCCTCAAGCCGGGGAAGCACAGCCTAGTGGCCCTTTGGGATAGTGGGGCATAGCTTAGTGGGCATGGCACCCAGGGTTGCAGTAAGGGAACACTGGTAAATCGACGGGCGACACGCAAGCTACACTACGTAGGTTGTGTATCTCCCGTCGACGGCAGCCGGCTGTGTAGGCCAGGCCTCAAGGAGCAGAAGTGGGACTGTTGTCAGAACACTCTCCCCTGCACAGAGCTGTGTATATGCCAAGGCAATGAAGACTGGGGTAACCCACATACCCTCCACAGAGCTTATAATGATGAACAAGATGATGATGATGCTGAAGAAAAACGTCACCAGCAGTATTACATTTTAGTGATACCTGTGCAAATTAATTACTAGATTTTGTTTTGCCCTTTAGATTGTTGTTGTGGGGCTTTAAGATCACAAAAAAATATCTAACTTTATGTCTTAAAAGAACACCAGGAGTTATTAAACTACCAAAAATAAACGCAAATATTTCCAAGTGGTCATTTTAACATATTGATGGTGTCGTTTCTATGGTAATGGCACCACTTGACAGCCCTGCATCATCACTCATCTGAATGTTGATATACGTTTTCAAATGATGTATGATGTGTGTGTGTAGAGAGGGTACATTAACTCGGCCACATTGGTCATGTCTGTCACTCATCTGTATATTTCCAGTGAGGTTAATGGACTTTTTTTGACTGCCTGGATCGCAGCATTAACGCCAGATTTAGAGATCAGAGCAGTGTGTGCTAGTGTTTTATAGATAATAATTCATGTTAATTTCTCTTTATTGCCAATTTAAACATAGGCTGAAATGAACACCTAGTGAATCTCAACATGAGCTCTGCCCTGTAGTAACATTCACGGGGCAGGAGGGCAGAAGAAAAAATCTAACATGCCTTGAAAAGTGAGTTTAACATACTTTAGGACCACCAACAGTAAAACACCGTAATCATAATCTGATGGTTATTACAGGTGTTACTAGAGGGCTGAGCTAAGGTTGGTTAGTTGCCCTGACTGTACATTTCCATATCTGACCATCTTTGGATTTATTTTATGTGGAACTTTAACTGTGCTGGTTGTGTGGTTAACTACCACAGCCCTGCAGTGCACTTTACCCACAATTACTGGTGTGTCGTCTCACCTTTAACTCCACTTTAAGACAGCTTTTGTCAAGCAATTGATAGATTAGATAATTTCCATGCTGTGAAGGGGGAGAGGAAAGAGCCATGCAGATGATTATTATTTGTACCTTTGATTCCTTCTTTTCTTAATAAAACTTCCCGAGAAACAGAGAGTAAATGTGACCCTTGTGAACAAACAGCCTCAGAGCTGGTAAGGGGAGTTTTCTTGTATTTTATTGCTGCCACGTCTGAAGGTCAGAACAACTCCTGCTCCCAGAGATGGGAAGGACAGAGACACCCAACATAAACCCTGGTTTTAGGGCTCGAAGAACAATAATTCACAAGGAATTTGAAGCCAACATTCATATTTAGGCACCTAAATAAGTGATCTGACTTTCAATTTTACTGTGCACTTACACTTAATATTTAAGTTTGCTGGATCAGCAGTTGCTCAGACCCCTGAAAATCAGAACATTTATTTAGGTAGCAATTTTCACACTTACTCTAAAATATGCAACACCCGCCCTGCAGCCCTCAGGCTTGAAGCCTTGAAGAGGAGATTCTTTCAGGGAGCCTGGGTGCAGACTGGGCTTTTTCCTAAACACAATCCAGGAGTTGGACAGGGAGCTCTGAACATTTGGGCAGACCATTACCGTCTCTGTGTTTAGTCTTGAGAGAAGAAGACTGAGAGGGACCTAATAGTCTTCAAACATGTTAAGACTGATATAAAAAGGACTGTGATCAGTTGTTCACCATGTGCACTGAAAGTAGGACTCGAGATAATGGGCTTAATCTGCAGTCGTTCCAAGGTTGAGCAGGTAGGGGCGCTCTGGGCTCTGGCGAGTCTGTCTATTTCCTTACTCACAGCACTTATCCTTTAGATCAGAGGCTCTCAACCTTTCCAGACGACTGTGTTCCTTACAGGAGTCTGATTTGTCTTGTCTACCCCCAAGTTTCACCTCACTTAAAAACTACTTGCTTACAGAATCAGACACCATTACTGAAAAATTGCTTCCTTTCTCTTTTTTTTTATCATATAATTATAAAATAAATCAATTGGAATATAAATACTGTACTTACATTTCCATGTATAGTCTATAGAGCAGTATAAACAAGTCATTGTCTGTATGAAATTTTAGTTTGTACTGACTTCGCCAGTGCTTTTTACGTAGCCTGTTGTAAAACTAGCAAATATCTCCTTGAGTTGCTGTACCCCCTGGAAGACCTCTGCGTGCCCCTGGTTGAGAACCACGGCTCTAGATGAGCTGTTACTGCCAAAGGGCCTCATTCCTGGTGATCTCAGGGATAAATTGGCACCTCCTTCCCCTGAAATTACAGATGGCTGTGGAAACGTCCATGCAAATTCAGAGATCTCTCTGCTCATTGGAACACAGACGGGGATGCTGACACAGGGCTTGTTCTCCCTTTTGCTCATCCGCTTTATTTAATAATATCAGACGTAATTGGCAGACAATGTCCATTTGTAAATTTCCTTAGGTGATGTTATGCTGATGTGCCTTGTGCCTTCATGTGTGTTTCTTCCCCCTCCCTTAGTGACAAAGGCCTGGCTGCACAAAAGGAGTTAAGTGCTTTAGCCTGGGGATTAGGCACCTAAGTCCCAGTTTTAGGCTCCACTGAGATGCACAAAACTCCAGCTGAACTTGTAGGGGCCTGAACTCACTCAGCACCTAAGTTTTTGCAATAAAAGTTCCCTCAGTGCTGATGTTTTAGCCTCTGGGAATGTGCACGGCTGCCTGCCTCTGAGCATCCACATGCCCGCCCGTCTCCAACTGAGCCCAGAGCCTTCACAAACCAGGGGATGCCAAAGACAGGCCTTCGGCCACCTGCCGGATTGGCACCTCAGGGAAGTGTCCACAAAAAGCAGAGGCCTTTTCTCCTAACCTTTAGCCCAGTGGTTTGGGTCCTCACATGGCTAGCGGGAGAACCCCGTTCAAATTCCCCCTGTACCTGAGGGGTAGAAAGGATCCAGCCCCTCTTAGGTAAGGCCCTTAACCACTGAGGTGTGGGATGTGCTGATGTGGGGCTTCCTCACTCTCTCCTGGTGCTCTGAGGATAAATAATTAGAGTGACTGGAGTCGGGAGAGTGGATCCTGGGTCTGTCACAGCCTGGGTAAGCGCGCAACGCACCAGGCTATCGAGTTATTCTCGTGCGTGTGGGTGCTCGCTTTCTCTGGCCCAAATGAGAGAGAACACAAACTGGAGTATGATTGTGTGACCTGGTGGTTAAAGCCCCTCATCCAGGGTGGGGGCGACCCAGGATCCAGTCCCCAGCTCCAGTGATTCTCTCATTATTTATACACAGTGAAACGGCTTCAACAGGACAGACTGAGGGAGCCCTAGAGCAGATACCCCGTAGCCCAGTGGTTCAGGCACTCCAGTGCAAGATGGCAGATCCCTGTTCAGAGCCCTTCTCCCCCTTAGGCAGAGGGGGACCTTGAACCAGGGGCCTGTCACACCGCAGGCGCGTGCGCTAACGACTGGGCTAAAAGGCTAGGAGGGAAGGGCACCTCCTCCTTTCCCCAGCATCTGGCAAACATGGTGTAAGTGCCCAGCTCCAAAGCCAGTTCCCAGCTGTGGGTCGCTACTAGAGCTGGGCACCTCCCTGCAGGCCAGACTGAGGTGCCTCTGTCTGAGAGGGGGGCGGGGCTTAGCGCGCTCCCCTCTGGCTGGCACCTCCCCTGGGCTAGTTCAGGCACCAGCAGCTCCCCGCCTAGCGTGCTGGCTTTTGTGAATGGATGAATGGCAGCCTGAGGCACCTCCCCCGCCCTGTCCATTGTACAGGACCCTGGGCACCTACCTCAGGCTTTGTGACTCCCTGCGGTCTCTGAGGCACCTGGAAGTTAGGTGCTGTGATGCTGGGCCCACAACACCAAACCCGCGTCACTCAAATGACGTTCCAGAGGGAGGGGGTGAAAAATGAGAAGAGGAAAAACCTTGGTCCAGATTCAGTGAATCCCTCCCAGCCCCACCCGAGGCTGCAGGGCCATTGCCCGAGGGAGGGCAGGTGCCGTTACCACTTCCGCCCACTGTACAGGTTCTGCCAGGGCAGGAGGGGCTTTACCTCCCCCAGCTCCATCAGTGGGAGTCACTGGGTTGAGGGGACCGGGAATCTGCACCCTGGAGCCCTGGTCAGGCTCCCTCCCTGGCCACTGGCTGCGGCATTTTACCCACTGCACCATGGAACCCCAGTTCAGAGCTGGCGCAGACGAAGCCTGTTTGTCTGAATCTCCTCCCCACAGCCTGTCCCACTCCCCAAGCACGTCTTATCTCCTCCCTGCAGCCCTGTGTCCCTGTCCCTGCGTCACACTCACTCGCCGTCTGGTTTGTTATTTCTCCTCTTCCCCAGGCCAAGCTGCGATGAGGGGGAAGGTTCCCTCGTTCTCCCCCGGCTGCACAGTGAGCTCCGCTCTGCCCGGCTACCTCGCTCTCTGCCTCGCTCTGCAGACTCACAGGCTGGCGTCAGGTAGGAGCTCCGGCCCCTCGCTGGGTTTGCTGCCCTTTGCTATTGCTGGTCATCACCGTCCCTCTCGCGTCACGGCCTGGTCTGATAACCCACCTCTGCTCCACCCGCCTGCTGTGGCTTTGCTCTTTACACAGCAACCGGCCACATGGAGACACCACAGGGCACAGCTGGGTCCCCAGGAACCATGGTTACTAGCTACACACCACATTGTCAAGTGTATCTACACACACATACGGCTACTCTGACTGGAGGCTTCTAAAAAACAGAACATGGTGAGCGCCACGGCAGGGCTCACAAACCATTAAAAGTGCCACTATCCAAATCCTATACCCTGCACTGATGGGCAGGATAAGTCACAGATCAGACTCTTCAGCCACAAATGAGTCCTGCATCCCGGACTTTCTGGTTGAGAAGTAACAACCCACCAGTCATTCATACTGCACTGGACACGTCTGATTAGGGCTCAGAGCTAAACGTCATCTCACAATGAGGGTGTGAGGATATTTGTCAGCTTCTTCATTCTGTGCCCTTGGTGAAGGCCTTATAGTGACCCTCTCCACCCCCAGGGCTGACTTCACAGCTACTCTGGCTCTATGATTCCCTCCTGCTGTGGTTCCCATCCTGCCAATTTAACCAGCTCTCTCTGTGTCTCCTGATGCTGAGTCTCTGCCCTGTGACACCTGCCCCTACCCCATTCTGTGCAGTGTCACAATGGCTGGTTCTCTGCCCTCTGCAATTGTCTATCTGCCTCCTTCTCCCTCTCCATTACCTGACTTTGCCTGTGTAGTGATGACAATCTATGTTCACATCTTCACACCTTGCAAGTCTTTACACTGTCTGAACACCCGTCCGGGAGGCCCCTCCACTGGAGCAGCATAAAATGTCCTTAGTGTATCAGAGAACCAGGCTTTCCAGTATCCATTACCCCCAGGGTGCCCATGAGAAGTGTTGAGCCCTATTCACAGATACTAGCGCAGTGTGTAACATTCACATGTGAGCTCTGCGTGACAGACACTGCAACCACATGTGGTATTTTGGGGACTACTGAATGAACGTTATGAATATTCTGTGCATTTTTGTACCTCCCTTATAAATAGTATCTATATGTGCTGTGTGTATCTGTGTGGGCTCAGGATTGTAATCTGTGCCATGGGGAAAGATTACCCCAGCTACTCCAGTATCTACAACCATGGGGGGTTAATTACCTCTGGGACAGGTAACAGCTCCAGAGAAGTACCATCCCTAGGGAAAATTGCTTAAACTGATTCAGACCTGGTCCAAGAAGCCAAAGAAAACAAAGATTTTTTGTATAAACCCTTGATGTAAACTGACCGGAAGCCTGAGATCTTGGGCTACAAACCGATGACCTGTTAATCAACGGGGCAAACCATTAGAGAAGGATCTGAAAGACTTTAGAACCTACCAGAGAGTCCCATGTGCCAGATGAGAATCTTTGTTATAAGCAGGACGTGTCCAGACCTTTGATTCATTTATGTTAAGTTTTTTCTGTCAGGCTTTTGTCCTTTAATGGTCTCTGCTGTGGAGGAGCCGTTTGGTTACTGGTAATCACTAGCACACACTGTTCATAGCCCTGGGAAAGAAAGCAAAGCGCAGGTGCAAGTGCAGTGACTTGCAGGGAACTGCAATCCTAAAACCCCAATGTGGCAGGAGAAGGACGTGGGTCCCTGCCCAGAGAGAGGTGATGACTGGAGGCCTGAGGGGACATTCCTTGAGAAGACCACGGAGGGGGTCAGAGGTGCAGTTACCCCAAGCCTGTGACTCTCTACACTCATAGGCATGTCTAGGGCACTGCATGGGTACGTGTTGCTCACTTCTAACGCAGGGCGCTCTCTTACGGTGAGTCTTGCTGCTGAATTAATGCCACCCCCAGCCCCTCGCTGATTTAATTTACATTTGTCATTGCAAATTTCACAGCACAGTTGAAGGTGACAGGACCTGACCATCCAATCACTGCTTATGTCGGTGGGGAGGCCGTCCTGCCCTGTCACCTCTCCCCCAGGATAAGCGCTGAGCGCATGGAGGTGAGATGGTTCCGACCCCAGTTGTTTGCAGTCGTGCACCTGTACCGTGATGGGAAGAATCTGTATGGAGAGCAGATGCCGGAATATCAAGGAAGAACTGAGCTCTTGAAAGACAACATCACCAATGGGAGAGTTTCCCTGAGAATACGCGATATCCGGCCCTCAGACGATGGGCAGTACACGTGTTTATTTCAGTCCGGTGTCTCTTATGAAGAAGCTTTATTGGAACTGGAGGTGGCAGGTCAGTAACTTCTGCTGATGTTTTAATGTGTTAAATAGGGTAATAAGTGGAGTCAGAGGGTTCATGGCAAGATGCACAATTTTTCTCGTTATGGTGGGACACTAGCTCTGCTCTGGGTAAGGTTCATTTTAGTTCACTGTTAAAAAGCCAGTTTTTCTAAGGTCTCTGAAATCCAGGCTGTGATGTTGACTGAACTAGGGGGACATTTTATTATATTATTTAACAGCAATATTTCAAAATTACAATAATTCATGAGATAGGCCATGTCAGGTACCATAAGAAAGGTTATAGTTTGCTAAGATGATGATATTTTTTATGTGTATGTGTTATATTTGTATTAAAAGTTATGGATATGTTTGATGTATCTGTATTTCAACTTGTGCTGTGTTTCTGGGTGACTAAACTTTTAACCTAAACAGTCAGGTGACATTAACATGTGCTTATCACAACTGTTTTTGTGCACACTGGGGCAGAACAATGGCAGATCCCCCCACACTGATGTCACCAGCTGGGATTGATCTCGGCTCGTGTCTGGCACCCACAGGGTCGCAGTGGTTGATACGCAGGGTGCTGTAGCCCAGAGCCTGGTCTAAGAGTGGGAGAAGTGAGGAAGAAGCAGGAGGCCTGACCCCTAAAAGTACTGTCAGAGAGAGCAGAAAGGGGGCAGAGGTGCAGCTAGTTCTGTAACCAGCTATGCCATGAGGTTCAGGTCAGGTGCAGCCAACACTTGCTCTACACTCAAACACTGAGCCTGCTCCGCGCAAACCACCCCCAGCTTGTAAAATGTTCCCACCCCATCGCCCTGAGGATTCCTTCTGGGATGGTGCCTTCACTGGCCCCTCACCAACCATCTCTGACACCAGGCTGCTGACTATCCCCATGGCAAGAAGTCTGTGCACTGCTACTGACACACCCTGCACAACTCAGCGCTGACATGAGGCATGACTGATCCCTCCCAGTACACCTGCATGTCTCCACACGTCACAGGGACAGCTCTGCCTGTGCACTCCAAATAATCCCTCCACTAGTTATTGCAGCTACACTGAATCCCGTGAACACAGCGTTAGTGCATGCAGCCAATTCCCAGTGGTTATTGCCAGCTCCAAGGAGGCAGAGTTAAGGTTGTTGAGGTGTTTACCTTCACTATGGATTTCCTGGTTTTCAGAGGTCGGAGTTTTGCTGAACTCAGCACTCTGGAAGGGCAGGAGATAATATCACCAGGCAGCCTGAACTCTGCGCTAACCAAGGATTTGTCAGTGAATTTTCTAATTTTTAAAACAGCAAGGGAAATGTTTGTTGTAGGAGTTAATGGCCATTTAGGCAGTTGTAGTTCTCACCTGGGTTTGCAGTTGCTACATGACTGTGTCTAGGTAATAATCAAAAGACCCAACTTTTGTAAAGTGATTTTCCTTCAGTAGATCTCAGACAACTTTACATCATTATCCCCATTGTACAGATGCATGTGCAGAGGGCAGGGCTTCTCCACATCCTGGCACACATGGGGGCAGGGAGAAGGGTTCAGATCCCTAGTGACAAACCCCCTCCCTCACAACCCAGCTCACATGAGGCTGTGTGTGTGTGTGTATGAGTGTGTGTGTGTGGGGGGGGGGAAGTGGGGTCAGACCGCATGAACCAGGTTTTGCAAATAATGAATGTTGTGTTTTGATATTTATCTGCTACTTCCATCTAGTGCATTGTTTATACCTGTATGTTTTGTTTACATAAAAACAATACAAATAAAGCTTAAAAAAAAAAAAAAGAATCCTGAGTGGGGAAGGCTCCAGACACATGTCCCTTCTCTATCGCTCCGTGGAGGAACATCTCTTAGAAATTTCCAGACAGCTAAAGGCCTTCTCTGCACAGCGTGGTCTGGTGTGGGAGGCATTACCTTAACCCTGCTTTTCCTTCTTATCTAATGTCTGCATTTGGTGGGTGTGTTTCCTGGCTCTCAGAGGAGTCCAATTTTCTGTTGCCAACTTCTGCTCTCTAGAAGGGTAGGAAGCACTGCCAACACAACCTGACCTCCCCAGTAACAAAGTGTTTTGGCAGTGAATTAATTTAAGGCTTGTCTACACATACACATGCACCGGTTTCAATGAAGTAGTGCAAAACCCTATGTGCACACTCTTAAATGATTTGGAAATGGTTTGTATTAGTTTAGCTTGAGTCGATTTCTTCTTGATTAGAGAGTGTCCACACAGGGGTTTGCACTGGTTTAACTAAACCTCTTTAACTAAACTGGAGCAAGTTTGCGCATAGAACACGTTACATGTACAGAAATACATGAGATTTTTTAGGGGACAAGGCAATATGCCACATTTATTATGAGAAAACACAATTATGTTAATAGCTATTATCTAGTACCTAAACACACACACATAGACACCAAATGTTCTGCAGTACATCAGGTATAGTTCCCAGTCCTGATCATTGCTGGAGATCATAGCTTGAATTCGTAGCTGGTGTTTGAAGCTGGCCAGGTCAATAGCAGACATGACTTTCCTCTTGTCTTGATTATACTTTGTTCTTTTCTCTCAGGGGTAGATCCTTCTTGCTTTTTCAGGGATTTGTCTGCATTCTTCAGCCATTAAGGTGGTACTTGCATTTCATCATCAGGACAGGCTGGCATTGGAGACTGATCCCATCACACACTCCCTTCATTCACCCATCTAAATGACATTACACAGTATACACCTAGACGGAGTTTTATGGAGAATGTAAAATGGAGTACATTATTCAAGATGGAGTTACAATTTACAATATGGAGTCCCATCAGACATTTTTTACAATGTAATAGGACAAGTTATTAAAAGGAGTTACTTTAGTTACAATAGCAAAGAATAGATACACAGTATTAAAGAATAGATACTCTAAAAGCAACTTCTAATGGCTATGAAGGAATGAGATACTTAATTAGGAAAATTTCTATACAGACAGTTTCTATCAGTGCTAATAATAAAAGCACAAGTGACTGAAATAGTGGAAGGACAAAACTTAAACTGTGGAGAGACAAGAAGCAAGTGACTTGAACACGGCTTTGTCAGTGGAAACTAATCCAACACAGGAACGGCTTTCTCAGTGAACAAATGAAAGCGGCTCTACCAAGCATCTCTTAATACATGCACAGCGCGGTTTTCTGAATGAATCAATTAGCGTGGTTTTATGAATGAATGAGTGTATGTTATTGATACAGTAAAAAAAATTCATTTGTACAATGAATTCAATTCCATTTATCTATCTGTAGCCCTACAAGCAGACCTGACATTAACATTAATTTTACTGTATGTCAAATTGGAAACTGGCCAGTTTAACTAATCAGCCACACCCAGGGCTCACATTCAGTTATTAGTTTAATAGGAAATGGGTTTTGATAATAGTGGAAAAATGTTTCTCTCATTACTGGGTTCTGCAGTGTCATCACAAGTCCATTCATTTCTTCTGTAGGTTTGGGCTCTGATCCTGCCATCTCTGTGGAGGGACATCAGGATGGAGGGATCCGGGTTGTGTGTCGATCATCTGGATGGTTCCCAGAGCCCAAGGTGCTGTGGAGAGATCTCCAGGGGCAGCTCTTACCATCAGCCTCTGAAAACATATCCCAAGAGGCCAATGGCCTGTTTCAGACAGAGATTGCCATTGTTCTAACAGAGGAGTCCAACCGGAAAGTGTCCTGCTGTGTCAGGAACCCCCGACTCAACCAGGAGAGGCAGTCAGAGATTTCCATAGCAGGTCAGTGCCTGTCCAAGCCTCACGTGGATAGACTGAGATGGTGCAGACAGTGGTAGAGGGTATTTAAAATTGTATCTTCTCATTATTGGCCTGAACCTTCAAGGTGCCGAGTGCTTCTTGTAAATCCTGAGCAGCCTCAATGCTCTGTGCCTCCAGCAGGAGCTGAGGGTGTTTAGGACTTTGCAGGCTGGGCCGCCATTGGCCAGATTCTCAGAGCAGCTCCGTATCCAGTGATCATCTCTTCTCTGGGGGGAGGGGGAGGGAATTCTCCTTTGTCCCTGCAGTGCAGTGAGGACTATGCTGGATTTGCAAGCTGTCAGTTTAGGAATGGGGGTTGGGATTGGGGTTTTCTAGGTCCTATTCGCAGACTGGGGGAGGGCTCTGCAGTGTGTGAGCAGAATCAGGGTTTGTCTACAGGAACAGTTAGTTCACGGGAAGCTGGGGGGTAAATCTGCCTCACTCTAGCCTGTGGACCCTGCTACCTGCACTAACAATTCCATAGTGCGCTTTGATCTTGATTTTAGGTATTATTAGCTACCAAACCACTTCCTTAATACAGAATATTTCATCTCTATACTAATAAAAATGTTGCAGTTGTAAAGCACTATTCATCTGAGGTCTCAAGGTGCAGCACTGCTGTTTAGTCTATGATATGCCCAGGATTACCTGATTGTTATGTTCACAGCGTACACAGTGAGAGTGTAAAACAAAACATAAACACTCTTCCTGGAAGGCTGCAATGTAACACTGCTTTACTTCTAAGAATCCAGAACTCTACCACATCACAGCCAAGTACAGAGAGAGACAAAGCAGGCTGCTCCCTAAGGCAGAGGAGCAGAACTCAGCCCACCTTGCTCTTGGCTGGCTCTTTGCAGATTGACTGCAGAGGACCCAGATACACACTCCCCACAGAGCCCCTTAGCCTGCAAGCAGGACCAGGAATCCCCTCAGGATTTAAAGTGACAGTTTGTAATTTTTAGAGAGTTTCAATACACCACACTGATCACTTAGCAAAGGACTCTAGTCAGCCATTGCTCAGGGCCCAGGGAACAGGAATCTGGAGGAATTTTTACTCAGAATTTCCAGGCCCAAGCTTTGTTTTTATTAAAATCCTTCATTCACATATTTGGGGTCAGACTCTGTCATGTAGCTGAGCCTCTCGGAGCTCAGGGAGTCGGGGTGTCAGGAAGCTGGTCACAGCTCTGATCCTGAGGGCCAGTCTGCACCAGCTGCAGCCTTGGGGTCAGTCAGAGCAGCCTAGGGAAGTGAGGGAACACCGGCTCCCTTGGATGTAGGCCAGGGGAGGATGAAGATGGATGCAGCATAGCAGAGCTCCTCCCTGCCCCCTCCCTGTCACCATCACGCTTCCTCCCATGAGTTAACCATATTCAGAAAGAAGACTAAAGCTTGGACTTTCATTGGCTCAATAATAAAGCACAAAGGAGCCACATCTCACTGTGTATTTCCCTGTGAGATTCTTGTAACTGTCCTGGTCACCATTGTCCAGTGTCCTGCCTTCATCCTGCACGTGTTTGCTTCCAACTAGTCAATGACACTTTCTCTTGCAGAGCTGTTTTTCCTGAGGGTCAGTCCCTGGATGGTGGCTCTGGGGGTGATCCTGGCTCTCCTGGCTGTTCTCATTGCCCTGGCCAGTTACTGCTTCTGGAGGCAACACAGAGCGAAAGGTAAAGTAACCAGGGGATGGGGACTTGGTGAGAGAGACAGACAGACAGAAATTTAAAAACAAAACCAAAAGCAGAGAGACAGGGCTTAAGGGGCTTTTTTTAGTGTCCAGAGAAGTTTCAGGCAGTGGGAGCTGGGCTGAGGGTGAAGGGGGAGCTGAATAAATTATGACTTCACATTTGAACCAAGAAGCGTCAAGTGGTTTCACTCCTTCGGCTCTCACCAAGGCACCCGCTGGAATGTGACTCTGAGCTATTCCGTGGGGTCAGCCCTGCTCCAGCTGAAACACAAACGTGAGGCTCAGTGAGCTGGGCTTGGAGCTCCGACGTGTAACTGGGCTGCTTGCAGGAAAAGCAGAAAGCAAAGTAGGAGGAGAGAAGGGGCTTCTTAAGGCCCAGTTCTGCCCCCCAGTCTGTGCATGGGTCCCCTCTTTTCCCCGTCTAGGTAAGTAAGAGCTGTAGATGGGTAAAGCAGTGATTGTGCAAATGGAAAGGTCAACAGTTACCTTATCTACACTAAGATTTGCCCAGCTTGAGATCCTGCTACAGGAACAGGGCAATGAACTCTCTACTGCAGTGTAAGGGCTCAGCTGGAGTTTTTTCTCCTGTCAAAAAGGGCAGAAATTGGCCTTCAGTGATCTCTGTGTTTATAGGGAGCTGGGGTTTTCAAAGCTGCCTAAGGGCTCTGAATGCTCAGGTTTTGTTTAAATTAATGAGAACCAGTGTGTAAACCTCTAAGGCTTCTTTGCAAGTCCCACCCAGAGGGTTTTCTCATCTGAAATGCTGTGAACTTTAGGTAGAAATTTGCAAGTGTAGGAAGGGGAAATGTCTGTTGAATGATTTTCCAGCCAGGACGGAAGCAGGTAATTCAAAGAAGCAGAAAGGAGCCGTGCTGTTTACTTGTGAACGTTGGAAGAGAATGTTTTATTTTTAGAACTGTCACCTCCACACAGGTTTGAACTGGCTAATTGTGGTTTGAATGGATACAGGATGCACATTGAGCCCATGTTTAGGTGACAGGGATTATCTCATTTCGAGTTGTATGTAAAATGTGTCTATGTGCGCAGAGAGAGCTACATTGGGCTCATTTCCAAACAGTAACAAATCAGACCAATTAACTGTCACTGTCGTGTTTCACGGGCCTTAGAGAGAATTCTCTGCCCCAGCTGCACGGCTGTGCGGTCTGGCTAGGAGTGCTGTAACAAAACACACACACACTCAGGATTTGCACAGCTGTGCAGTCTGGTTAGGAGTGCTGTAACAAAACACACACACTCAGGATTTGCACGGCTGTGCGGTCTGGCTAGGAGTGCTGTAACAAAACACACACACTCCGGATTTGCACAGCTGCCCTGAGATGCTGCTTGCACTGGGGCACAGATGGTCTAGCTCAGGCTGTGCTCAGAAGTGACTGTCAGATGTGAGGCTACCTCCATTTCCTGCAGTGTTTGTATCCCAGGCTGACACACCCCGTGGGCGAGCTCCATGTGGGAAAGAGCTGATCTTAGAGGTGATGCCTGCAGGGTCCATCCACACCCTCCTCCCCGGCTCATGCTGAACTGAGCACCCAGCTAAGGAAAAGCACCTCCCACCACGTTCTTAGCTGGGCACCTCTCAGTTAACCTCTCCTTACAGGGAGCTGTTCCCATGTCTCACTGGGACCAGGGGGCAGGTACCATCCCCATGACCAGGAGCTGGCCTAGGATGGGAGTGCAGGGACCTCCGCAGGGACCCATCTGTGTCTCTCCATGTGTCCGTCTATTTGTTTCTCTATTTCATAACGACAGCCCAGCTGCATTAAACAATAACAGGAACTTCACCATAAACATGACAGAATGAAATCTCACCTCTCACCCTTTCCCCGTGTAGAGACTCTGCGATCGGAACTGGAGAGCGAGAAAGGTCAGTGTCTGGGCCAGTTACAGTAACTAACATTACAGTTATTCCCATAAACACAACAGATTGAAATTTTTCCTCTCACCCTTTTCTCTCTCTAGAGACCCTACGATCTGAAATGCAGAGCGAGAAAGGTCAGTGTCTGGACCCATTACATTAGCTGACAGTAGAGTTATTCCCATAAATTCTAGAAGGTGAAATCTCACCTCTCACCCTCTTCTCTCTCTAGAGACGCTTCGATCTGAACTGGAGAGCGAGAAAGGTCAGTGGCTGGGCCACTTGCATTGACTGCCGTAAAGGTTATCCCCATAAATATGACTGAATGAAGCCAAAGGGAGGCTGTGACTCAATGTAAAGATCTCATAGGCTGGGGATTCCCTCGCTCAGCCCAGGGGCACAGCTGGGCCTGGAGGGCCCTTGGGAAGCAATGGGATGGCTCAGGCTGTGGCTATGGAGCTGTGTGGGCTGCAGTGCCCACAGCAGGGACATCGCAGAGCTGTGGGGAGCAGTGATGGGGTGGGAAATGCAGCAAAGCCCCCCATTCAGTTGTGGGGGGAGGTATTTGCACAGAGATGATTTTGCTGGGGTAGGAGGGGGCTACATGTGTGTGCTGGAGAAAGTGTAAAACACACATGGGCTGGAACAATTGCAAATAACGTGCTGGTGTTTGAATGGGTGATGATGGGGAATGTCTCCGTATCAACACCAGAGCCCAAGCAGTGAGCTCAGGGCTGCTCGCGCTGGCTCAGACGGGCCCTGCAGGGGAGGTGCGCAATTGTCCTAAGAAACCTCACGGAGATTACAGAAACAGCACCCTGAGCCCAGGCTCTGAGTCGCCCTAGCCCAGCTGGGACAGGGTCATTTCTGGGGACGTGTCCAGTATTGGGATCCTTCACAGGGGATCTGCCCAGCGTCCTGGCCTTTCCACAGCCATGTAAAGAGAGAAGGGGCAGGATTTCCCCCTCAGTGACCATGTGCTGTATGTGTGTGCAGGTGCATTTGTTCTGGTGCCCAGGAGGCATTTAATACTGGGGAGAGGAGAGGGGAGGGGAGGGGGAATGTGGGCTGAGCAGGGAAGGGGGGCTGTGGAAGACAGGAGGGGGGCCAAGAGCGGAGGGGGCGGGAGGAGGGACCTGGTGAGAACGCTCACCCAGTGGGTGAGGGAGGGAGGGAGGAACGTGCGTGTGAGCAGGCCAAGGGGGAAGGGACAAGGGCGAGGCCTGGGGCAGGCGTGGGTGGAGTGTGGGTAGGTCCACAGGTGGAAGAGGTGGATCTGGGAACGAGCCTCCCCAAGGAGAAGCTTCACCCATCGCCCATGGTATCTAGCCCTCTGCCCGGGACCTTTAAAATTGCCCCTTTGCCCCCCGCCATGGCCAGGCCTGCCCAGCCCCACGCACTGAACCCAGGGGATTTATAGCTCCCACACGGCAGGGGAGGGAGCAGGTTTGGGGTCACTCTGCGATCGTATCCCAGCGACGTGCCCATGCTGGGAGCTGCTGCAGCACTTCACACCCCCGGGGTGCCCCTGGCAGGCAGAAGGTGGCAGGGACGCGGTGGCTGATGATGTCATCATGCTGCTTGTCACAGTGTCACTCGCCCATCTTCTCTCTGTGCTGATTGGCTGCCAGCTCCGAGCCCCTCATACCCAGTCCTCTCACCCCAACCTCACCCACCCCCGTCCTGCTCCCCTCCCCCTCCCTTTCTGTGTAGCTCATCCCCTCCCCCTGCCCAGCGCAGTGTGATTGTTAAAGGGTGGCAGGGACGTGCCATTCGCACCATCGCTCTGCTCACTCTGCTTGTGTGTCCTGCCCCTTCCCCCGCCCTGGGCCTGTCGTGTCTGGTTAGACTGGCAGCTCTTCGGGGCAGGGACTGGCGACTGCTCCATGTCTGTGCAGAGCCCAGCACTGGCCTGGCCTGGCCTCTAGGCACAGCTGTAATACAGGGCGGGGCACCCACTTTGTTACTCATGTAGGCAGAGCTGCACCCCCAGGACAAGCCCTCAGCCCCCCTGTGGCCAGGTCCCACCCCCACCCCAGCCCCCACTCTGGGCAGATCCATATCGACTTGGGTGAAAATTGGACAATCTATTTCCAGTAAAATCCGGCTTTTCCATTTTCTGATTTTCACCCAAATCAGTCAGGTTCTGAGTGGGGCTGGGGTCAGGGAGGGGAGGGCTCTGGCTGGACTGGGCATGAGAAGCCTGTCTGGGGAATGGCTGGAGTGGGATTAGGGACCCTTTGCCCTCATCCTGAACCCTAATCCTAACCCTGAGCTCACTGCCTCACCCTGTGCCCTGAGATTTTAGTGTATGTCAGGCTTTAAAGTTTTCCATTTTTCACCACAATCAGGAAGGCTCTGTCCACTGATGCCTAAAACATGCCCTGAAGCTTTGGAGCAGATGGGACGTGGTTTTCAAAAGTTATCACATTACACACAGACAGACAGAAATGCCATCGGGTTGGGTGTGGGGCCTCCCTTCCCTCAGCCAATAATAATAGTTGATTTTCACAAGAGCTTCATCTTTAAAGAAGCTGGTTTGATTTGGGGATAATTATTTAAACAGGTTTTTAATATGGATTCATTAAGGCCCCGATTCAGCGGGATAGTTAAGCACATGCTGGACTTTAGGCCCATGAGTGAATCCAGCCCTGTTCAGGGTGTACAAGTGTTGTGCTGTATCAGACTCTCCAATGGAAGCTTATAAGAACACAGGAGCTGCCAGAGTAAATTAGACCCAGACCCATCTGATCTGGGATCCTGCCTCTGACAGTGGACATCCCAGCACTGGCTGCCTCAGGAGAAGGTGCAAGAAATGCTAGTGGCCAATGATGGACTGACCTGCCCCCAGGGAAAGTTCCCTCCTGACCCCCCTCAGTTAGCGTTTGCCTTGTGCCCTGAAGCAGGAGGGGGCGTCTCTCCCATCCAGAATGTCTGTGTTTTTGAGAGCGGTGATAACTCTGGATAGTCACATTTCCATATCAGTGTCTGCACCTTTCTGAATCCTTTCTCCATTTGGGTTTTTTTCTTTGCTTGTCTGTTTTATTTTCATCCTACCCAGTATAAATCTGTATGTTCTCATTACCCATGTAAACGTCCTTTCCTTTTACCCCTGCTAATCACTTGGCCTCAAGGCTATTTTGTGGCAAGTTGTTCCACAGGTTAATTGTGCATCCTATAAAAACAGCATTTCCTCTTACACTTTGAAATCTGCTGCTTTTCAATTTGAGTGTCCTCTTGTTCTTGTCTTAGGAAAGAAGAAAGTCTGAGCACCCAATTTCTCTTTCTCACTTGCTGTTTTGTATTTCTCTGTCAAATCTCCCATCTCAATTAAAATGCCCC
>NW_027130805.1:0-17680 GCF_026122565.2 Emydura macquarii macquarii
CTCTTTGTTTTTGCCATATTGGCTTTGATAACAAAAGCTCAAAGTGTAGAAGCATCTACATTGTTTTCGGCAACGAGGGATCCGCGGCACTCTAAAGAAAAGTCTTTAGAGTGCCGCTGAACCCTCGTTGTTTTTGCCATATTGGCTTTGATAACAAAAGCTCAAAGTGTAGAAGCATCTACATTGTTCTCGGTAACGAGGGTTCGGCGGCCCTATAAAGACTAAAGTAGCCGCAGAACCCTCGTTGTTTTTGCCATATTGGCTTTGATAACAAAAGCTCAAGGTGTAGAAGCATCTACATTGTTTTCGTCAACGAGGGTTCCGCGGCACTCTAAAGACTAAAGTCTTTAGAGTGCCACGGAACCCTCGTTGTTTTTGCCATATTGGCTTTGATAACAAAAGCTCAAAGTGTAGAAGCATCTACATTGTTTTCGGCAACGAGGGTTCCGCGGCACTCTAAAGACTAAAGTTGACGCGGAACCCTCGTTGTTTTTGCCAGTCGCGGAACCCTCATTGTTTTTGCCATATTGGCTTTGATAACAAAAGCTCAAAGTGTAGAAGCATCTACATTGTTCTCGGCAACGTGGGTTCCGCGGCACTCTAAAGACTAAAGTGTCGCGGAACCCTCATTGTTTTTGCCATATTGGCTTTGATAACAAAAGCTCAAAGTGTAGAAGCATCTACATTGTTTTCGGCAACGAGGGTTCCGCGACACTCTAAAGACTAAAGTCTTTAGAGTGCCGCGGAACCCTCGTTGTTTTTGCCATATTGGCTTTGATAGTAAAAGCTCAAAGTGTAGAAGCATCTACATTGTTTTCGGCAACGAGGGTTCCGCGGCACTCTAAAGACTAAAGTGCCGTGGAACCCTCGTTGTTTTTGCCATATTGGCTTTGATAACAAAAGCTCAAAGTGTAGAAGCATCTACATTGTTTTCGTCAACGAGAGTTCCGCGGGACTCTAAAGACTAAAAAGTGCCGCCGAACTCTTGTTGTTTTTGCCATATTGGCTTTGATAACAAAAGCTTAAAGTGTAGAAGCATCTACATTGTTTTCGGCAACGAGGGTTCCGCGGCACTCTAAAGACTAAAGTGATGCAGAACCCTCGTTGTTTTTGCCATATTGGCTTTGATAACAAAAGCTCAAAGTGTAGAAGCATCTACATTGTTCTCGGCAACGAGAGTTCCGCGGGACTCTAAAGACTAAAGTCTTTAGAGTACCGCCGAACCCTCGTTGTTTTTGCCATATTGGCTTTGATAACAAAAGCTCAAAGTGTAGAAGCATCTACATTGTTTTCAGCAACGAGAGTTCCGCGGCACTCTAAAGGCTAAAGTGCCGCGGAACCCTCGTTGTTTTTGCCATATTGGCTTTGATAACAAAAGCTCAAAGTGTAGAAGCATCTACATTGTTTTCGGCAACGAGGGTTCCGCGGCACTCTAAAGACTAAAGTCTTTAGAGTGCGCGGAACCCTCGTTGTTTTGCCATATTGGCTTTGATAACAAAAGCTCAAAGTGTAGAAGCATCTACATTGTTTTCGGCAACGAAGGTTCCACGGCACTCTAAAGACTAAAGTGCAGTGGAACCCTCGTTGTTTTTGCCATATTGGCTTTGATAACAAAAGCTCAAAGTGTAGAAGCATCTACATTGTTTTAGGCAACGAGGGTTCCGCGGCACTCTAAAGACAAAAGTGTGCCGAACCCTCTTTGTTTTTCCATATTGGCTTTGATAACAAAAGCTCAAAGTGTAGAAGCATCTCCATTGTTTTCGGCAACGAGGTTCCGCGGCACTCTAAAGACTAAAGTGCTACGTGGAACCCTCGTTGTTTTTGCCATATTGGCTTTGATACCAAAAGCTCAAAGTGTAGAAGCATCTCCATTGTTTTCGTCAACGAGAGTTCCGCGGGACTCTAAAAACTAAAGTCTTTAGAGTGCCGCCGAACTCTTGTTGTTTTTGCCATATTGGCTTTGATAACAAAAGCTCAAGATGTAGAAGCATCTACATAGTTCTCGGCAACGAGGGTTCCGCGGCACTCTAAAAACTAAAGTGCCGCGGAAACGTCGTTGTTTTTGCCATATTGGCTTTGATATCAAAAGCTCAAAGTGTAGAAGCATCTACATTGTTTTTCAACGTCAACGACTAAAGTTCCGCGGCACTCTAAAGACTAAAGTCTTTAGAGTGCCACTCTAAAGACTAAAGAACCCTCGTTGTTTTTGCCATATTGGCTTTGATAACAAAAGCTCAAAGTGTAGAAGCATCTACATTGTTTTCGGCAACGAGGGTTCCGCGACACTGTAAAGACTAAAGTGCCGCAGAACCCTCGTTGTTTTTGCCATATTGGCTTTGATAACAAAAGCTCAAAGTGTAGAAGCATCTACATTGTTCTCGGCAACGAAGGTTCCGCGGCACAATAAAGACTAAAGTGTCGCGGAACCCTCATTGTTTTTGCCATATTGGCTTTGATAACAAAAGCTCAAAGTGTAGCAGCATCTACATTGTTCTCGGCAACGTGGGTTCCGCGGCACTCTAAAGACTAAAGTGTCGCGGAACCCTCATTGTTTTTGCCATATTGGCTTTGATAACAAAAGCTCAAAGTGTAGAAGCATCTACATTGTTCTCGGCAACGTGGGTTCCGCGGACACTCTAAAGACTAAAGTCTTTAGAGTGCCGCGGAACCCTATTTGTTTTTGCCGTATTGGCTTTGATAGTAAAAGCTCAAAGTGTAGAAGCATCTACATTGTTTTCGGCAACGAGGGTTCCGCGACACTCTAAAGACAAAGTCTTTAGAGTGCCGCGGAACCCTCGTTGTTTTTGCCGTATTGGCTTTGATAGTAAAAGCTCAAAGTGTAGAAGCATCTACATTGTTTTCGGCAACGAGGGTTCCACGGCACTCTAAAGACTAAAGTGCCGTGGAACCCTCGTTGTTTTTGCCATATTGGCTTTGATAATAAAAGCTCAAAGTGTAGAAGCATCTACATTGTTTTCGGCAACGAGGGTTCCGCGGCACTCTAAAGACAAAATTGCCGCCGAACCCTCGTTGTTTTTGCCATATTGGCTTTGATAACAAAAGCTCAAAGTGTAGAAGCATCTACATTGTTTTCGGCAACGAGGGTTCCGCGGCACTCTAAAGACAAAAGTTCCGCCGAACCCTCTTTGTTTTTGCCATATTGGCTTTGATACCAAAAGCTCAAAGTGTAGAAGCATCTCCATTGTTTTCGTCAACGAGGGTTACGCGGCACTCTAAAGACAAAACTCTTTAGAGTGCCGCTGAACCCTCGTTGTTTTTGCCATATTGGCTTTGATAATAAAAGCTCAAAGTGTAGAAGCATCTACATTATTTTCGGCAACGAGGGTTACGCGGTACTCTAAAGACTAAAGTGCAGCGGAACCCTCGTTGTTTTTGCCATATTGGCTTCGATAACAAAAGCTCAAAGTGTAGAAGCATCTACATTGTTTTCGGCAGCGAGGGTTCCGCGGCACTCTAAAGACAAAAGTGCCGCGGAACCGTCGTTGTTTTTGCCATATTGGCTTTGATAACAAAAGCTCAAAGTGTAGAAGCATCTACATTGTTTTCGGCAACGAGTGTTCCGCGGCACTCTAAAAACTAAAGTGCCGCGGAACCCTCGTTGTTTTTGCCATATTGGCTTTGATAACAAAAGCGCAAAGTGTAGAAGCATCTACATTGTTTTCGGCAACGAGGGTTCCGCGGCACTTTAGACTTAAGTCTTTAGAGTGCCACGGAACCCTCGTTGTTTTTGCCATATTGGCTTTGATAACAAAAGCTCAAAGTGTAGAAGCATCTACATTGTTTTCGGCAACGAGTGTTCCGCGGCACTCTAAAAACTAAAGTGACGCGGAACCCTCGTTGTTTTTGCCATATTGGCTTTGATAACAAAAGCTCAAAGTGTAGAAGCATCTACATTGTTCTAGGCAACGAGGGTTCCGCGGCACTCTAAAGACTAAGTGCCGCGGAACCCTCGTTGTTTTTGACATATTGGCTTTGATAACAAAAGCTCAAAGTGTAGAAGCATCTCCATTGTTTTCGGCAACGAGAGTTCCGCGGCATTCTAAAGACTAAAGTCTTTAGAGTGCCGCGGAACCCTCGTTGTTTTTGACATATTGGCTTTGATATCAAAAGCTCAAAGTTTAGAAACATCTACATTGTTTTCGGCAACGAGGGTTCCGCGGCACTCTAAAGACAAAAGTGCCGCCGAACCCTCTTTGTTTTTGCCATATTGGCTTTGATAACAAAAGCTCAAAGTGTAGAAGCATCTCCATTGTTTTCGGCAAAGAGGGTTCCGCGGCACTCTAAAGACTAAAGTCTTTAGAGTGCCGCCGAACCCTTGTTGTTTTTGCCATATTGGCTTTGATAACAAAAGCTCAAAGTGTAGAAGCATCTACATTGTTTTCGGCAACGAGGATTCCGCGGCACTCTAAAGACTAAAGTGCCGCGGAACCCTCGTTGTTTTTGCCATATTGGCTTTGATAACAAAAGCTCAAAGTGTAGAACGATCTACATTGTTCTATTCAACGATGGTTCCGCGGCACTCTAAAGACTAAAGTCTTTAGAGTGCCGCGGAACCCTCGTTGTTTTTGCCATATTGGCTTTGATAAGAAAAGCTCAAGGTGTAGAAGCATCTACATTGTTTCGGCAACGAGGGTTCCGCTGCACTCTAAAGACTAAAGTCTTTAGAGTGCAGCGGAACCGTCGTTGTTATTGCCATATTGGCTTTGATAATAAAAGCTCAAAGTGTAGAAGCATCTACATTGTTTTCGGCAACGAGGGTTCCGCGGCACTCTAAAGACAAAAGTGCCGCGGAACCCTCTTTTTTTTTGGCCATTTTGGCTTTGATAACAAAAGCTCAAAGTGTAGAAGCATCTACATTGTTTTCGGCAACGAGGGTTCCGCGGCACTCTAAAGACTAAAGTGACGCAGAACCCTCGTTGTTTTTGCCATATTGGCTTTGATAACAAAAACTCAAAGTGTAGAAGCATCTACATTGTTTTCGGCAACGAGGGTTCCGCGGCACTCTAAAGACTAAAGTCTTTAGAGTTCCGCGGAACCCTCGTTGTTTTTGCCATATTGGCTTTGATAACAAAAGCTCAAAGTGTAGAAGCATCTACATTGTTTTCGGCAACGAGGGTTCCGCGGCACTCTAAAGACTAAAGTGCCGCAGAACCCTCGTTGTTTTTGCCATATTGGCTTTGATAACAAAAGCTCAAAGTGTAGAAGCATCTACATTGTTTTCGGCAACGAGGGTTCCGCGGCACTCTAAAGACAAAAGTGCCGCGGAACCTCGTTGTTTTTGCCATATTGGCTTTGATAACAAAAGCTCAAAGTGTAGAAGCATCTACATTGTTTTCGGCAACGAGTGTTCCGCGGCACTCTAAAAACTAAAGTGCCGCGGAACCCTCGTTGTTTTTGCCATATTGGCTTTAATAACAAAAGCTCAAAGTGTAGAAGCATCTACATTGTTTTCGGCAACGAGGGTTCCGCGGCACTCTTTAGACTTAAGTCTTTAGAATGCCGCGGAACCCTCGTTGTTTTTGCCATATTGGCTTTGATAACAAAAGCTCAAAGTGTAGAAGCATCTACATTGTTTTCGGCAACGAGTTTTCCGCGGCACTCTAAAAACTAAAGTGACGCGGAACCCTCGTTGTTTTTGCCATATTGGCTTTGATAACAAAAGCTCAAAGTGTAGAAGCATCTACATTGTTCTAGGCAACGAGGGTTCCGCGGCACTCTAAAGACTAAGTGCCGCGGAACCCTCGTTGTTTTTGACATATTGGCTTTGATAACAAAAGCTCAAAGTGTAGAAGCATCTCCATTGTTTTCGGCAACGAGAGTTCCGCGGCATTCTAAAGACTAAAGTCTTTAGAGTGACGCGGAACCCTCGTTGTTTTTGCCATATTGGCTTTGATATCAAAAGCTCAAAGTTTAGAAGCATCTACATTGTTTTCGGCAACGAGGGTTCCACGGCACTCTAAAGACAAAAGTGCCGCCGAACCCTCTTTGTTTTTGCCATATTGGCTTTGATAACAAAAGCTCAAAGTGTAGAAGCATCTCCATTGTTTTCGGCAACGAGGGTTCCGCGGCACTCTAAAGACTAAAGTGACGCAGAACCCTCGTTGTTTTTGCCATATTGGCTTTGATAACAAAAACTCAAAGTGTAGAAGCATCTACATTGTTTTCGGCAACGAGGGTTCCGCGGCACTCTAAAGACTAAAGTCTTTAGAGTGCCGCGGAACCCTCGTTGTTTTTGCCATATTGGCTTTGATAACAAAAGCTCAAAGTGTAGAAGCATCTACATTGTTTTCGGCAACGAGGGTTCCGCGGCACTGTAAAGACTAAAGTGCCACAGAACCCTAGTTGTTTTTGCCATATTGGCTTTGATAACAAAAGTTCAAGGTGTAGAAGCATCTACATTGTTCTCGGCAATGAGGGTTCCGCGGCACTCTAAAGACTGAAGTCTTTAGAGTGCCGCGGAGCTCTGGTTGTTTTTGCCATATTGGCTTTGATAAAAAAGCTGAAAGGTGTAGAAGCATCTACATTGTTTTCGGCAATGAGGGTTCCGCAGCACTCTAAAGACAAAGGTGCCGCAGAACCCTCTTTGTTTTTGCCATATTGGCTTTGATAACAAAAGCTCAAAGTGTAGAAGCATCTCCATTCTTTTCGGCAACGAGTGTTCCGCGGCACTCTAAAGACTAAAAAGTGCCGCAGAACCTTCGTTGTTTTTGCCATATTGGCTTTGATAACAAAAGCTCAAAGTGTAGAAGCATCTACATTGTTTTGGCAACGAGGGTTCCGCGGCACTCTAAACACTAAAGTGACGCAGAACCCTCGTTGTTTTTTCCATATTGGCTTTGATAACAAAAAATCAAAGTGTAGAAGCATCTACATTGTTTTCGGCAACGAGGGTTCCGCGGCACTCTAAAGACTAAAGACTTTAGAGTGCCGCGGAACCCTCGTTGTTTTTGCTATATTGGCTTTGATAACAAAAGCTCAAAGTGTAGAAGCATCTACATTGTTTTCGGCAAGGAGGGTTCCGCGGCACTGTAAAGACTAAAGTCTTAAAGTGCCACGGAACCCTCGTTGTTTTTGCCATATTGGCTTTGATAACAAAAGCTCAAAGTGTAGAAGCATCTACATGGTTGTCGTCCACGAGGGTTCCGCGGCACTCTAAAGACTAAAGTCTTTAGAGTGCCACGGAACCCTCGTTGTTTTTGCCATATTGGCTTTGATAACAAAAGCTCAAAGTGTAGAAGCATCTACATGGTTTTCGGCAACGAGGGTTCCGCGGCACTCTAAAGACTAAAGTGACGCAGAACCTTCGTTGTTTTTGCCATATTGGCTTTGATAACAGAAGCTCAAAGTGTAGAAGCATCTACATTGTTCTTGGCAACGAGGGCTCCGCGGCACTGTAAAGACTAAAGTAACGCAGAACCCGCGTTGTTTTTGCCATATTGGCTTTGATAACAAAAGCTCAAGGTGTAGAAGCATCTACATTGTTCTCGGCAACGAGGGTTCCGCGACACTCTAAAGACAAAAGTGCCGCCGAACCCTCTTTGTATTTGCCATATTGGCTTTGATAACAAAAGCTCAAAGTGTAGAAGAATCTCCATTGTTTTCGGCAAAGAGGGTTCCGCGGCACTCTAAAGACTAAAGTGACGCAGAACCCTCGTTGTTTTTGCCATATTGGCTTTGATAACAAAAACTCAAAGTGTAGAAGCATCTACATTGTTTTCGGCAACGAGGTTCCGCGGCACTCTAAAGACTAAAGTCTTTAGAGTGCCGCGGAACCCTCGTTGTTTTTGCCATATTGGCTTTGATAACAAAAGCTCAAAGTGTAGAAGCATCTACATTGTTTTCGGCAACGAGGGTTCCGCGGCACTGTAAAGACTAAAGTGCCACAGAACCCTAGTTGTTTTTGCCATATTGGCTTTGATAACAAAAGTTCAAGGTGTAGAAGCATCTACATTGTTCTCGGCAACGAGGGTTCCGCGGCACTCTAAAGACTGAAGTCTTTAGAGTGCCGCGGATCTCTGGTTGTTTTTGCCGTATTGGCTTCGATAACAAAAGCTCAAAGGGTAGAAGCATCTTCATTGTTTTCGGCAATGAGGGTTCCGCGGCACTCTAAAGACAAAGGTGCCGCCGAACCCTCTTTGTTTTTGCCATATTGGCTTTGATAACAAAAGCTCAAAGTGTAGAAGCATCTCCATTCTTTTCGGCAACGAGTGTTCAGCGGCACTCTAAAGACTAAAGTGACGCAGAACCTTCGTTGTTTTTGCCATATTGGCTTTGATAACAAAAGCTCGAAGTGTAGAAGCTTCTACATTGTTCTTGGCAACGAGGGTTCCGCGGCCCACTAAACACTAAAGTGACGCAGAACCCTCGTTGTTTTTTCCATATTGGCTTTGATAACAAAAAATCAAAGTGTAGAAGCATCTACATTGTTTTCGGCAACGAGGTTCCGCGGCACTCTAAAGACTAAAGACTTTAGAGTGCCGCGGAACCCTCGTTGTTTTTGCCTATTGGCTTTGATAACAAAAGCTCAAAGTGTAGAAGCATCTACATGGTTTTCGGCAACGAGGGTTCCGCGGCACTCTAAAGACTAAAGTGACGCAGAACCTTCGTTGTTTTTGCCATATTGGCTTTGATAACAGAAGCTCAAAGTGTAGAAGCATCTACATTGTTCTTGGCAACGAGGGCTCCGCGGCACTGTAAAGACTAAAGTAACGCAGAACCCGCGTTGTTTTTGCCATATTGGCTTTGATAACAAAAGCTCAAGGTGTAGAAGCATCTACATTGTTCTCGGCAACGAGGGTTCCGCGGCACTCTAAAGACAAAAGTGCCGCCGAACCCTCTATGTTTTTGCCATATTGGCTTTGATAACAAAAGCTCAAAGTGTAGAAGCATCTACATTGTTTTCAGCAATGAGGGTTCCGCGGCACTCTAAAGACTAAAGTCTTTAGAGTGCCGTGGAACCCTCGTTGTGTTTGCCATATTGGCTTTGATAACAAAAGCTCAAAGAGTAGAAGGATCTACCGGGGTTTCGGCAACGAGGGTTCCGCGGCACTCTAAAGACTAAAGTGACGCAGAACCTTCGTTGTTTTTGCCATATTGGCTTTGATAACAGAAGCTCAAAGTGTAGAAGCATCTACATTGTTCTTGGCAACGAGGGCTCCGCGGCACTGTAAAGACTAAAGTAACGCAGAACCCGCGTTGTTTTTGCCATATTGGCTTTGATAACAAAAGCTCAAGGTGTAGAAGCATCTACATTGTTCTCGGCAACGAGGGTTCCGCGGCACTCTAAAGACAAAAGTGCCGCCGAACCCTCTATGTTTTTGCCATATTGGCTTTGATAACAAAAGCTCAAAGTGTAGAAGCATCTACATTGTTTTCAGCAATGAGGGTTCCGCGGCACTCTAAAGACTAAAGTCTTTAGAGTGCAGCGGACCCCTCGTTGTGTTTGCCATATTGGCTTTGATAACAAAAGCTCAAAGTGTAGAAGCATCTCCATTGTTTTCGGCAACGAGAGTTCCGCGGGACTCTAAAGACTAAAGTCTTTAGAGTGCCGCCGAACCCTTGTTGTTTTTGCCATATTGGCTTTGATAACAAAAGCTCAAGGTGTAGAAGCATCTACATTGTTCTCGGCAACGAGGATTCCGCAGCACTCTAAAAACTAAAGTGCCGCGGAACCGTCGTTGTTTTTGCCATATTGGCTTTGATAACAAAAGCTCAAAGTGTAGAAGCATCTACATTGTTTTCTTCAACGAGGGTTCCGCGGCACTCTAAAGACTAAAGTCTTTAGAGTGCCACGGAACCCTCGTTGTTTTTGCCATATTGGCTTTGATAAGAAAAGCTCAAGGTGTAGAAGCATCTACATTGTTCTCGGCGACGAGGGTTCCGCTGCACTCTAAAGACTAAAGTCTTTAGAGTGCAGCGGAAGACAAAAGTGTCGTTGTTATTGCCATATTGGCTTTGATAATAAAAGCTCAAAGTGTAGAAGCATCTACATTGTTTTCGGCAACGAGGGTTCCGCGGCACTCTAAAGACAAAAGTGCCGCAGAACCCTCGTTGTTTTTGCCATATTGGCTTTGATAACAAAAACTCAAAGTGTAGAAGCATCTACATTGTTTTCGGCAACGAGGGTTCCGCGGCACTCTAAAGACTAAAGTCTTTAGAGTTCCGCGGAACCCTCGTTGTTTTTGCCATATTGCCTTTGATAACAAAAGCTCAAAGTGTAGAAGCATCTACATTGTTTTCGGCAACGAGGGTTCCGCGGCACTCTAAAGACTAAAGTGCAGCGGAACCCTCGTTGTTTTTGCCATATTGGCTTTGATAACAAAAACTCAAAGTGTAGAAGCATCTACATTGTTTTCGGCAACGAGGGTTCCGCGGCACTCTAAAGACTAAAGTCTTTAGAGTGCCGCGGAACCCTCGTTGTTTTTGCCATATTGGCTTTGATAACAAAAGCTCAAAGTGTAGAAGCATCTACATTGTTTTCGGCAACGAGGGTTCCGCGGCACTGTAAAGACTAAAGTGCCACAGAACCCAAGTTGTTTTTGCCATATTGGCTTTGATAACAAAAGCTCAAGGTGTAGAAGCATCTACATTGTTCTCGGCAATGAGGGTTCCGTGGCACTCTAAAGACTAAAGTGACGCAGAACCTTCGTTGTTTTTGCCATATTGGCTTTGATAACAGAAGCTCAAAGTGTAGAGGCATCTACATTGTTCTTGGCAACGAGGGTTCCACGGCACTCTAAAGACTAAAGTCTTTAGAGTGCCGTGGAACCCTCGTTGTTTTTTCCATATTGGCTTTGATAACAAAAGCTCGAAGTGTAGAAGCATCTCCATTGTTTTCGGCAACGAGTGTTCCGCGGCACTCTAAACACTAAAGTGACGCAGAACCCTCGTTGTTTTTGCCATATTGGCTTTGATAACAAAAAATCAAAGTGTAGAAGCATCTACATTGTTTTCGGCAACGAGGGTTCCGCGGCACTCTAAAGACTAAAGACTTTAGAGTGCCGCGGAACCCTCGTTGTTTTTGCCATATTGGCTTTGATAACAAAAGCTCAAAGTGTAGAAGCATCTACATTGTTTTCGGCAACGAGGGTTCCGCGGCACTGTAAAGACTAAAGTGTCGCGGAACCCTCATTGTTTTTGCCATATTGGCTTTGATAACAAAAGCTCAAAGTGTAGAAGCATCTACATTGTTCTCGGCAACGTGGGTTCCGCGGCACTCTAAAGACTAAAGTGTCGCGGAACCCTCATTGTTTTTGCCATATTGGCTTTGATAACAAAAGCTCAAAGTGTAGAAGCATCTACATTGTTTTCGGCAACGAGGGTTCCGCGACACTCTAAAGACTAAAGTCTTTAGAGTGCCGCGGAACCCTCGTTGTTTTTGCCGTATTGGCTTTGATAGTAAAAGCTCAAAGTGTAGAAGCATCTACATTGTTTTCGGCAACGAGGGTTCCGCGGCACTCTAAAGACAAAAGTGCCGCCGAACCCTCTTTGTTTTTGCCATATTGGCTTTGATAACAAAAGCTCAAAGTGTAGAAGCATCTACATTGTTTTCGGCAACGAGGGTTCCGCGGCACTCTAAAGACAAAAGTGCCGCCGAACCCTCTTTTTTTTTGCCATATTGGCTTTGATAACAAAAGCTCAAAGTGAAGAAGCATCTCCATTGTTTTTGGCAACGAGTGTTCCGCGGCACTCTAAAGACTAAAGTGCAGCGGAACCCTCGTTGTTTTTGCCATATTGGCTTTGATAACAAAAGCTGAAGGTGTAGAAGCATCTACATTGTTTTCGGCAACGAGGGTTCCGCGGCACTCTAAAGACAAAAGTGCCGCCGAACCCTCTTTGTTATTGCCATATTGGCTTTGATAACAAAAGCTCAAAGTGTAGAAGCATCTACATTGTTTTCGGCAACGAGGGTTCCGCGGCACTCTAAAGACTAAAGTCTTTAGAGTGCCGCGGAACCCTCGTTGTTTTTACCATATTGGCTTTCATACCAAAAGCTCAAAGTGTAGAAGCATCTCCATTGTTTTCGGCAACGAGAGTTCCGCGGGACTCTAAAGACTCTAGTCTTTAGAGTGCCGCCGAACCCTTGTTGTTTTTGCCATATTGGCTTTGATAACAAAAGCTCAAAGTGTAGAAGCATCTACATTGTTTTCGGCAACGAGGGCTCCGCGGCACTGTAAAGACTAAAGTAACGCAGAACCCGCGTTGTTTTTGCCATATTGGCTTTGATAACAAAAGCTCAAGGTGTAGAAGCATCTACATTGTTCTCGGCAACGAGGGTTCCGCGGCAATCTAAAAACTAAAGTGCCGCGGAACCGTCGTTGTTTTTGCCATATTGGCTTTGATAACAAAACTCAAAATGTAGAAGCATCTACATTGTTTTCGGCAACGAGGGTTCCGCCGCACTCTAAAGACAAAAGTGCCGCCGAACCCTCTTTGTGTTTGCCATATTGGCTTTGATACGAAAAGCTCAAAGTGTAGAAGCATCTCCATTGTTTTCGGCAACGAGAGTTCCGCGTGACTCTAAAGACTAAAGTCTTTAGAGTGCCGCCGAACCCTTGTTGTTTTTGCCATATTGGCTTTGATAACAAAAGCTCAAAGTGTAGAAGCATCTACATTGTTTTCGGCAACTAGGGCTCCGCGGCACTGTAAAGACTAAAGTAACGCAGAACCCTTGTTGTTTTTGCCATATTGGCTTTGATAACAAAAGCTCAAAGTGTAGAAGCATCTACATTGTTTTCGGCAACGAGGGTTCCGCGGCACTCTAAAGACTAAAGTCTTTAGAGTGCCGCGGAACTCTGGTTGTTTTTGCCGTATTGGCTTTGATAACAGAAGCTCAAAGGGTGGAAGCATCTTCATTGTTTTCGGCAATGAGGGTTCCGCGGCACTCTAAAGACAAAGGTGCCGCCGAACCCTCTTTGTTTTTGCCATATTGGCTTTGATAACAAAAGCTCAAAGTGTAGAAGCATCTCCATTCTTTTCGGCAACGAGTGTTCCGCGGCACTCTAAAGACTAAAGTGACGCAGAACCTTCGTTGTTTTTGCCATATTGGCTTTGATAACAGAAGCTCAAAGTGTAGAAGCATCTACATTGTTCTTGGCAACGAGGGTTCCACGGCACTCTAAAGACTAAAGTCTTTAGAGTGCCGCGGAACCCTCGTTGTTTTTTCCATATTGGCTTTGATAACAAAAGCTCGAAGTGTAGAAGCATCTCCATTGTTTTCGGCAACGAGTGTTCCGCGGCACTCTAAACACTAAAGTGACGCAGAACCCTCGTTGTTTTTGCCATATTGGCTTTGATAACAAAAAATCAAAGTGTAGAAGCATCTACTTTGTTTTCGGCAATGAGGGTTCCGCGGCACTCTAAAGACAAAGGTGCCGCCGAACCCTCTTTGTTTGCCATATTGGCTTTGATAACAAAAGCTCAAAGTGTAGAAGCATCTCCATTCTTTTCGGCAACGAGTGTTCCGCGGCTTTCTAAACACTAAAGTGACGCAGAACCCTCGTTGTTTTTGCCATATTGGCTTTGGTAACAAAAAATCAAAGTGTAGAAGCATCTACATTGTTTTCGGCAACGAGGGTTCCGCGGCACTCTAAAGACTAAAGACTTTAGAGTGCCGCGGAACCCTCGTTGTTTTTGCCATATTGGCTTTGATAACAAAAGCTCAAAGTGTAGAAGCATCTACATTGTTTTCGGCAACGAGGGTTCCGCGGCACTGTAAAGACTAAAGTGTCGCGGAACCCTCATTGTTTTTGCCATATTGGCTTTGATAACAAAAGCTCAAAGTGTAGAAGCATCTACATTGTTTTCCGCAACGAGGGTTCCGCGGCACTCTAAAGAGAAACGTGCTGCCGAACCCTCTTTGTTTTTGCCATATTGGCTTTGATAACAAAAGCTCAAAGTGTAGAAGCATCTCCATTGTTTTCGGCAACGAGTGTTCCGCGGCACTCTAAAGACTAAAGTGACGCAGAACCCTCGTTGTTTTTGCCATATTGGCTTTGATAACAAAAACTCAAAGTGTAGAAGCAACTACATTGTTTTCGGCAACGAGGGTTCCGTGGCACTCTAAAGACTAAAGTCTTTAGAGTGCGGAACCCTCGTTGTTTTTGCCATATTGGCTTTGATAACAAAAGCTCAAAGTGTAGAAGCATCTACATTGTTTTCGGCAACGAGGGTTCCGCGGCACTGTAAAGACTAAAGTGCCACAGAACCCTAGTTGTTTTTGCCATATTGGCTTTGATAACAAAAGTTCAAGGTGTAGAAGCATCTACATTGTTCTCGGCAATGAGGGTTCCGCGGCACTCTAAAGACTGAAGTCTTTAGAGTGCCGCGGGACTCTGGGTGTTTTTGGCGTATTGGCTTTGATAACAAAAGCTCAAATGGTAGAAGCATCTTCATTGTTTTCGGCAATGAGGGTTCCGCGGCACTCTAAAGACAAAGGTGCCGCCGAATCCTCTTTGTTTTTGCCATATTGGCTTTGATAACAAAAGCTCAAAGTGTAGAAGCATCTCCATTGTTTTCGGCAACGAGTGTTCCGCGGCACTCTAAAGACTAAAGTGACGCAGAACCTTCGTTGTTTTTGCCATATTGGCTTTGATAACAAAAGCTCGAAGTGTAGAACCATCTACATTGTTCTTGGCAACGAGGGTTCCGCGGCACTCTAAACACTAAAGTGACGCAGAACCCTCGTTGTTTTTTCCATATTGGCTTTGATAACAAAAAATCAAAGTGTAGAAGCATCTACATTGTTTTCGGCAACGAGGGTTCCGCGGCACTCTAAAGACTAAAGACTTTAGAGTGCCGCGGAACCCGCGGTGTTTTTGCCATATTGGCTTTGATAACAAAAGCTCAAAGTGTAGAAGCATCTACATTGTTTTCGGCAAGGAGGGTTCCGCGGCACTGTAAAGACTAAAGTCTTTAGAGTGCCACGGAACCCTCGTTGTTTTTGCCATATTGGCTTTGATAACAAAAGCTCAAAGTGTAGAAGCATCTACATGGTTTTGGTCAACGAGGGTTCCGCGGCACTCTAAAGACTAAAGTCTTTAGAGTGCCACGGAACCCTCGTTGTTTTTGCCATATTGGCTTTGATAACAAAAGCTCAAAGTGTAGAAGCATCTACATGGTTTTCGGCAACGAGGGTTCCGCGGCACTCTAAAGACTAAAGTGACGCAGAACCTTCGTTGTTTTTGCCATATTGGCTTTGATAACAGAAGCTCAAACTGTAGAAGCATACACAATCTGCTACGCAACGAGGGCTCCAAGGCACTCTAAAGACTAAAGTCTTTAGAGTGCCGCGGAACCCTCGTTGTTTTTGCCGTATTGGCTTTGATAGTAAAAGCTCAAAGTGTAGAAGAATCTACATGGTTTTCGTCAACGAGGGTTCCGCGGCACTCTAAAGACTAAAGTCTTTAGAGTGCCACGGAACCCTCGTTGTTTTTGCCATATTGGCTTTGATAACAAAAGCTCAAAGTGTAGAAGCATCTCCATTGTTTTCGGCAACGAGTGTTCCGCGGCACTCTAAAGACTAAAGTGCCGCAGAACCCTCGTTGTTTTTGCCATATTGGCTTTGATAACAAAAGCTCAAGGTGTAGAAGCATCTACATTGTTCTCGGCAATGAGGGTTCCGTGGCACTCTAAAGACTAAAGTGACGCAGAACCTTCGTTGTTTTTGCCATATTGGCTTTGATAACAGAAGCTCAAGGTGTAGAAGCATCTACATTGTTCTTGGCAACGAGGGTTCCGCGGCACTCTAAAGACTAAGGTTTTTAGAGTGCCGCGGAACCCTCGTTGTTTTTTCCATATTGGCTTTGATAACAAAAGCTCGAAGTGTAGAAGCATCTCCATTGTTTTCGCCAACGAGGGTTCCGCGGCACTGTAAAGACTAAAGTGTCGCGGAACCCTCATTGTTTTTGCCATATTGGCTTTGATAACAAAAGCTCAAAGTGTAGAAGCATCTACATTGTTCTCGGCAACGTGGGTTCCGCGGCACTCTAAAGACTAAAGTGTCGCGGAACCCTCATTGTTTTTGCCATATTGGCTTTGATAACAAAAGCTCAAAGTGTAGAAGCATCTACATTGTTTTCGGCAACGAGGGTTCCGCGACACTCTAAAGACTAAAGTCTTTAGAGTGCCGCGGAACCCTCGTTGTTTTTGCCGTATTGGCTTTGATAGTAAAAGCTCAAAGTGTAGAAGCATCTACATTGTTTTCGGCAACGAGGGTTCCGCGGCACTCTAAAGACAAAAGTGCCGCCGAACCCTCTTTGTTTTTGCCATATTGGCTTTGATAACAAAAGCTCAAAGTGTAGAAGCATCTACATTGTTTTCGGCAACGAGGGTTCCGCGGCACTCTAAAGACAAAAGTGCCGCCGAACCCTCTTTGTTTTTGCCATATTGGCTTTGATAACAAAAGCTCAAAGTGAAGAAGCATCTCCATTGTTTTTGGCAACGAGTGTTCCGCGGCACTCTAAAGACTAAAGTGCCGCGGAACCCTCGTTGTTTTTGCCATATTAGCTTTGATAAAAAAAGCTCAAAGTGTAGAAGCATCTACATTGTTTTCGCAACGAGGGTTCCACGGCACTCTATAGACTAAAGTCTTTTGAGTGCCGCGGAACCCTCGTTGTTTTTGCCATATTGGCTTTGATAGTAAAATCTCAAAGTGTAGAAGCATCTACATTGTTCTCGGCAACGAGGGTTCCGCGGTACTCTAAAGACTAAAGTGCAGCGGAACCCTCGTTTTTTTGCCATATTGGCTTTGATAACAAAAGCTGAAGGTGTAGAAGCATCTACATTGTTTTCGGCAACGAGGGTTCCGCGGCACTCTAAAGACAAAAGTGCCGCCGAACCCTCTTTGTTATTGCCATATTGGCTTTGATAACAAAAGCTCAAAGTGTAGAAGCATCTACATTGTTTTCGGCAACGAGGGTTCTGCGGCACTCTAAAGACTAAAGTCTTTAGAGTGCCGCGGAACCCTCGTTGTTTTTACCATATTGGCTTTCATACCAAAAGCTCAAAGTGTAGAAGCATCTCCATTGTTTTCGGCAACGAGAGTTCCGCGGGACTCTAAAGACTAAAGTCTTTAGAGTGCCGCCGAACCCTTGTTGTTTTTGCCATATTGGCTTTGATAACAAAAGCTCAAAGTGTAGAAGCATCTACATTGTTTTCGGCAACGAGGGCTCCGCGGCACTGTAAAGACTAAAGTAACGCAGAACCCGCGTTGTTTTTGCCATATTGGCTTTGATAACAAAAGCTCAAGGTGTAGAAGCATCTACATTGTTCTCGGCAACGAGGGTTCCGCGGCAATCTAAAAACTAAAGTGCCGCGGAACCGTCGTTGTTTTTGCCATATTGGCTTTGATAACAAAAACTCAAAATGTAGAAGCATCTACATTGTTTTCGGCAACGAGGGTTCCGCCGCACTCTAAAGACAAAAGTGCCGCCGAACCCTCTTTGTTTTTGCCATATTGGCTTTGATAACAAAAGCTCAAAGTGTAGAAGCATCTACATTGTTTTCGGCAACGAGGGTAGGCGGCACTCTAAAGAGAAAAGTGGTGCCGAACCCTCTTTGTTTTTGCCATATTGGCTGTGATAACAAAAGCTCAAAGTGTAGAAGCATCTACATTGTTTTCGGCAACGTGGGTTCCGCGGCACTCTAAAGATTAAAGTGC
>NW_027130806.1:0-1802 GCF_026122565.2 Emydura macquarii macquarii
ATGTGCGGAGGTTTGGGGCCAACAGGGGAAAGTGGGCGTCTCCATTGGAGCTGAAGGGAAAAGATGGGGGAAGGGCTCCTATGTCACTTCTCTGAAATCCCAGTCCCCATACATCACTGCAGGGGGGAGGCTGCAGTGATCCCCCCACAAACCTCCTTTCAAGGTGGCCCCAATGGATGGCCAGCACTGGTCACTCCAGCTCATTCTAAGGTAGGTGTCCTTCCCCTGAGCCAGCTCTGGGTGTTAGATTTGAGGCACTGTGGGGAACATGGTGTTTAAATTGCATATCTGAGGTTTGTGAATGCTCCAGATTCCTGGGTTCTGGTCCTGGCTCTGGGAGGGGAGTGGAGTCTGCTGGTTAGAGCTGGGAGGGATGGATGAGTAGAGCCTTACCAATGGGGCAGACTGGCGAGAGGGGAGCTGGCTTCTCTCCCCTGAAAGGACAGGGATAGGATGAGGATTTAAAGAACTGTTATTAGGATGCCTCTGGAGCATCCTCGGATCCCCCCTTTGTGAAGAGAAGGGGCATAGGAGTTGCCGTGGCTCGGTTGCTAGGGCCGGAGGTGCCGGGCAGCAGCGTGGCCAGCTGCTGGACATGCTGCCACTGCTGCTCTTGCTGCTCGGCTCCCAGCTCTCAGCTACGCTGTTGCTGCTCTGCACCAAGTCGTTGCAGCAATTGCTGCTGCTGCTGCAGCTCAGCGGCGTGTTGCTGCTGCTGGCTCTTCGCCACCATTGCACTAGCGTGTCCAGGTCCATGGGGGGCTCACTTGGTGCTGGGCAAGGAACAACTTCAGTCCCCCTCGGTCTCAGGGAGCAGGCATTGCTCACAGTCTCCACCACATGAAGGAGTGGGTGGCCCTCCCTCCCTGTCAGTCCAGTGGGAGACCACATCTCCTCGTGGCCATGGACCTATCTGCAGTCACAGGAAATTAGGAGTAGAGGAGATGAAAGGCACACAGCAAGACAGCATGGGGATTTCAGCCCAGGATCTCCTGTTTACTAAAGAGGTGCCTTAGCCAGCTTAGCCATGGTGCCTGCCCTCAGGGACCATCTGCACCTGCTTCACTTGATGCTCCCAGACAGCACCAGCACATTCCAATGCAGAAACATTTTTATTCCTTGCGATATCTGCAGAGATTGAGCCGTCTGGCTCTGTGTGCCCAGAATACCACAGCTGAGCTGACAGAGGGCGTTAAGGTGCTCTTCTCACTGCAGGAGCCATGATCGTACAGCGGTCAGCACTCTGCGTTGCGGGTGTAGGAACATCGGCTCAACTCTGAGTCACAGCAACTGGTTCATCAGCTCCAGACTTGTCATTAACGTCTGTTAAAGTTCTTGCTGCAAGGGGTGCTCTCTCTCTCTCTCTCTCTCTTTCTCTCGTGAAGAAGCACTTACAGGTTTACACCGGATGGTCTTTTTTTGCTTCTGAGAAAGAGATACTAAAAAGGGATCCCAAGAAACAAACTCGGCTCTGCAAGGAAAAACAGTCATGGCAAGTCAGGAGCTCCTGGTTACTAGGAAGTTCTTTCCAGAACCGCAGCAGATGTTCACTGAGAAAGAGATGCCAAAAGAGAGATCTCTGCTTCCTACTGAAAGAAAATAATTGTTTGCTTGAGCACAGTTACTCCATTTTAGTTGTTTTTAGTGTTCTTCTTTCTGTTGAAATCACCCACCCCCTCCACTTCTGATTGTTTATGGTGCTTATCTCTGCCAAGGTCAGAGAGAGAGATTAACAGGAGAAATGAGGAGTCAGCCTTAAGTAATTTTTGCTTTCTCTTCTGTCTTGGGAAATAGACTAGACC